>NC_090416.1:10401161-10437046 GCF_036365525.1 Heterodontus francisci
CCACCTCACCTCTTCCCCATTCCCCCCCTCACCTCTTCCCCATTCCCCTCACCTCACCTCTTCCCCATTCCCCCCCCTCACCTCTTCCCCATTCCCCCCCCCCTCACCTCTTCCCCATTCCCCCCCTCACCTCTTCCCCATTCCCCCCCCCTCACCTCTTCCCCATTCCCCTCCCTCACCTCTTCCCCATTCCCCTCACCTCACCTCTTCCCCATTCCCCTCCCTCACCTCTTCCCCATTCCCCATCCACATCAATGCCCAACCCCTTCCTCAGTGAGCTGTGTTTCCGCCTGTACTCACAGGGTGCTCTGTACCCCGGCCGTGTTGGCCTGGCTCAGCACCTGGGTCAGGGCTTTGGGCCTCAGCATCCTCCGGCCGCTCTCTCTGCGCAGCCTCACCGCTACCGGAAGTGTGACCGGAAGCCCCCGCTCGGTCCGATGGGAAATGTCGTCCCGCGCCTCCTCTTTCCGCCGGCAGGCCACGCGACAGCAGGTGCCTCGCCCCCAAAGAACAAAATCATTTTGGGCAGATTTCTAACCTTCGCTGCCTTTAATGTGAGGCTTCCTCACGATACATAATTTCTAAAAAAAAAAAATTAAGAGGTAAACATTGAATAAAATAAACTGCCCTGGCACCGCCATCTTAGTAAGGGAAACATGGGCGGCATATAGCCGCCATCTTCGTAAGGTAGAATGGGCGCCCACCACCGCCATCTTAGTAAGGGGGAAATGGGCGATACCGGCGCCATCTTGTGAAGGAGAGGCGGGCACCTGTCGCCGCCATGTTGGTAGAGGAGGTTACGTATTTACTTCGGCCATTGGGGTAAGGTCGAAGGGGCGCCTGCGGCCGCCATCATGCTGAGGGAAATTGCTCCCTCCCCCCAATACAACAAGCTGTGAAACAATAGCCATCAGAGTCTAAACTACCAGAGAACATGAGAAGTTGCTGCATTACATTAGGGACATTTTCAACTGAAACAAATATCAGTAGGAATCTATCAACAAAAGAGAAAAAAATACAAATAATAACAACAGAAGACTTGCATTTCTGTAGCACCTTTCACATCCTCAGGACGTCCCAAAGCGCTGCACAGCCAATGAAGTACTTTTATTCGAAGTGCCGTCACTGTTGTAATGTAGGAAACGCGGCAGCTGGTCTGCGCACGTCAAGCTCCCACAAACGGATTTCAGCATACGGAACTTTACCTGAGACTTTTACTGGATATTATTACAAATAACTTTTAAGAAACAGAACAAGGCCGCTAAAGACTCATGAATTTGCACACGAAAAGCCAAAAGCCGACTGGAGACAGAGGTGGTTACCTAGTCTTGCCACAGCAATGGGGAGTGCTCTCTGATTAAATTACCTCGAACGGTTTTTCCAATGTTGATCATCAAAAGCCATCCGCACCCATTGACTTTGAAAGAGCCGTACTCCCCCCTACCAAATATGTCTGAACAGCCTTGAATTTCGAAGATCCTTCCAGAAGGTGATGTTTCAAACAAAGAGGTGGTCACATAACATGACTCCCTGGGTAACTCAGAGTTTGTGAATTGTGCCTCTGAAAGCAGACAGTAATTGAACTCGAGGGAAGGAATGTTTCTCTCTTTCTCTCCAGCAATGTCTCAGGGAAACCTCGGTGGCAGCTACTAAGCCTCAAGACTACAGATCCTTACAGTCAACAACCAGGGGACACGGATAAAGCCCCTCACCTGCCTTCTGGAACCAGAGGAGCAAGCCCGAATTGTGCACGTGGCCCAGCGAGTGATAAGGTTAATAAACTTACATCTTGATTGTTTAAACTCAAGAAAACCTGCCGGGATTGGTTCATTTGTAATTATGATTAGAGGAATAGTGAGCAAGTGCTCACTGAGGTGGTAGGTTAAATCATTGTGTTAAAAAGATAAACCCTGTTGCAGTCAAACCAGAGAAAGGGCAAAAGGGGGAGCCTGAGACCCCTTCCTCACCTGGTCATAACAATAGTCTCCCCCATAAGTGAAAACATCCTTCCAGCATTCACCCTGTCAAGTCCCCTCAGGATCTTATGTGTTTTAATAAGATCACCTCTCATTCTTCTAAACTCCAGTGGCTATAGGCCCAACATGCTCAACCTTTCCTCATAGGATAACCCCCTCATTCCTTGTAATTAGTCGAGCGAACCTTCTCTGAACTGCTTCCAATGCAATTTTATCCTTTCTTAAGTAAGGAGACCAAAACTGTATGCAGTACTCCAGATGTGGTCTCACCAATGCCCTGTACAACACAGGAACAGACCATTCGGCCCTCCAAGCCTGCGCCGATCTTGATGCCTGCCTAAACTAAAACCTTCTGCACTTCCGGGGTCCGTATCCCTCTATTCCCATCCTATTCGTGTATTTGTCAAGATGCCTCTTAAATGTCGCTATCTTACCTGCTTCCACCACCTCCCCCGGCAGCAAGTTCCAGGCACTCACCACCCTCTGTGTAAAGAACTTGCCTCGCACATCCCCTCTAAACTTTGCCCCTAGCACCTTAAACCGATGTCCCCTAGTAACTGACTCTTCCACCCTGGGAAAAAGCTTCTGACTATCCACTCTGTCCATGCCGCTCATAACGTTGTAATCCTCTATCATGTCGCCCCTCCACCTCCGTCGTTCCAGTGAAAACAATCCGAGTTTATCCAACCTCTCCTCATAGCTAATACTCTCCAGACCAGGCAACATCCTGGTAAACCTCTTCTGTACCCTCTCCAAAGCCTCCACATCCTTCTGGTAGTGTGGCGAACAGAATTGTACGCAATATTCCAAGTGTGGCCTAACTAAGATTCTGTACAGCTGCAGCATGACTTGCCAATTTTTATACTCTGTGCTCCGACCGATGAAGGCAAGCATGCCGTATGCCTTCTTGACTACCTTATCCACCTGCATTGCCACTTTCAGTGACCTGTGGACCTGTACGCCCAGATCTCTCTGTCTGTCAATACTCCTAAGGGTTCTGAAATTCTGTATACTTCCCACCTGCATTAGACCTTCCAAAATGACCTCACATTTGTCTGGATTAAACTCCATCTGCCATTTCTCCGCCCAAGTCTCCAACCGATCTATATCCTGCTGTATCCTAATAGTTTAATTTTTAATTTTTTAGCTCTAATAGCTTTCCCAGTATCTTTTCCCTGGTGATTGTGACTGTTTTAAGTTCTTCCCTTGCTTTTACCTCTTATTTTTCAAATTTCTTTGGGATTTTTTTGTGACTTCGTCTGTGAAGACAGGCACAAGTTACCTGTTCACCACTCCTGCTATTTCCTTATTTCCCATTAATAGTTCCCCAGACTCACTCTCTAGAGGACCAACACTCACTTTAGTCACTCTTTTCCTTTTTAAATACTTGTAGAAACTCTTACTATCTGCTTTTATATTTCAATCTAGTTTTCTCTCATTCTAATTTCTCCCTTATTTTTCTTCGTCATTCTTTGCTGGTTTTTAAAATCTGTCCAATCTTCTAACCTACCAACGACCTTCGCAGAATTGTACGCCTTTTCTTTCAATTTGATACTATCTTTAACTTCCTTAGTTAGCCACGGATGGTGCATCCTTCTCCGAGAGTCTTTCTTTCTCACTCCAAAGTATCTTTGCTGAGAGTTACAAAATATCTCCTTAAATGTCCCACTGCTTCTCTACTGTCCTATCTTTTAACCTAATTTCCCAGTTCACTTTGGCCAACTCTGTCTTTATACCCTTGTAATTGTCTTTATTTAAGTTTAAAACACTAGTCTTAAACCCACACTTCTCACCTGCGAACTGAATGTGAAATTCAATCATGTTATGATCACTGTTGCCTAGAGGCTTCTCTAATATGAGGTCAATAATTAATCCGGTCTCATCGCATATTACCAGGTCTAGAATTGCCTGCTCCCTGGTTGGCATGAGGATGTACTGCTCTAAGAAATTATCCTGAATATTTCTTCCTGTATACTCAGTCCAACAGTGTAGCTACTGTTAGGGGACCTATAAACACCTCCCACGAGGGACTTCTTTCCTTTGCTATTTCTTATCTCTACCCAAACTGATGGTACATCTTGATCATCCAAACTAAGGTCATTTCTCATTACCGTACTCATGTCATCCTTAATTAACAGAGCTATCCCATCAACTTTTCCTAGCTTTCTGTCCTTCTGAAATGTCAGTTCCCAGCCTTGGTCACCTTGCAACCGCGGCTGTGTAATGGCTATCAGTTCAGATATATTTATTTCTATCTGCGCTAACAATTCATCCATTTTGGTACGAATGCTAAGTGCATTCAGATACAGAGCCTTTAGTTCTGTCTTTTTACAAATTCTGGCCTTCTCTGCTAGTGCACTTTTAAGTTTGTATGCTCTGTCCTTTCCTGTCACAATCTGGTTATTATCACCCAGGTCACTATCCTGTACTATTGCCTTGTCTTTTCCCTTTAATTTACCCCATCTTCCCTCACTTGGTCCCTCCCCCCACTATTTAGTTTAAAGCCCTCTCTACTGCCCTAGTTATACGACTCGCCAGAACACTGGTCCCAGCACGGTTCAGGTAAAGACTGTCCCAACGGTACAGCTGCCACTTTCCCCAGTACTAGTGCCAGTGCCCCATGAATCAAAACCCATTTCTCCCACACCAATCTTTGAGCCAGGCATTTAACTCTCTAGTCTTATTTACCCTATGACAATTTGCTTGTAGCTCAGGTAGTAATCCAAGGACAATATATCTCCCCTCATGTCCTCCCCTCTGTTTCTGTTTTGTGGCCATCTTAGAATCCATTCTGCTCCCTGACTCCTGGCTCCACACACATCCTGATCATTGTCCTAAGCCTCTTATGTGGCACCTTATCAAAAGCCTTCTGAAAGTCTCTGTATACCACGTCTACTACACTGCCCTTGTCTACCCTTCTTCAAAGAATTATATAGGATGACATAGGATATATGGCACAGAAACAGGCCATTCAGCCCAACCAGTCCATGCCAGTGTTTATGCGCCACTGGAGCCTCCTCTCATCTTTCCTCATCTAAATCTATCATCTTAACCCTCTATTCCCCTCTCCCTCATGTGTTTATCCAGCTTCCCCTTGAATGCATCTCTGTTATTCACCTCAACTACTCCCTGTGGTAGCCAGTTCCACATTCTCACCACTCTCTGGGGAAAGAGGTTTCTCCTGAATTCCCCATTGGATTTATTAGTGACTGTCTTATATTGATGGCCCCCCTAGTTCCGGTCTCCCCAAATGGGTTGGGTTTCCTGGTGGAGAAAAGATGAGCTGTGGAACTCCCTCAATGGCTTTTTTCCAAAGGCCACGACACGAGAGAGGGCACTTAGGGAATTGTTGCCCAAATAATATAGTCTGCCACTAAAAGTGCAGTACTGAGGGTGTGCTGCACTGTCAGAGGTGCTGCTTTTCAGGTGAGATGTGGGTGTTGGCCATGGCTCAGTGGGCAGCAGTCTCACTTCCGGGTCAGAAGGTCGTAGGTCAAGTCCCACTCCCAGAGACGTCGACCTTAATTGAAGCCGACACTCCCAGTGCCAGTACTGAGGGAGTGCTGCACTGTCGGCAGTGCCGTTTTCCAGATGAGACGTTGAACCGAAACTGATTGTCCAGTCAGGAGGACGTAATAGATCCCCTGGCCGCTATTGGAAGAAGGGCAGGGGGAGTTCTCCCCCAGGTGCAGGAGAGGTTGAGAGAGCAGTTAATAGAGCATACAGATCCTGGGCTTTATTAATAGGGACATAGAATACAGGAGCAAGGAAGTTATGTTGAACTTGTATAAGACACTAGTTCAGCCTCAGCTGGAGTATTGTGTCCAGTTCTGGGCACCGCACTTTAGGAAAGACGTGAGGGTATTGGAGGGAGTACAGAAAAGATTCAGGAGAATGGTTCCAGGGATGAGGAATTTCAGTTATGAAGATAGACTGGAGAAGTTAGGACTGTTTTCCTTGGAGAAGAGAAGGCTGAGAGGTGATTTGATAGAGGTATTCAAAATCATGAGGTGTCTGGACAGAGTAGATAGAGAGAAACTGTTCCCCACTCGTGAAAGATCGAGAACGAGAGGGCACAGATTTAAAGTAAGAGAAGAAAAAGTGACATGAGGAAAAACATTTTCACACAGCGAGTGGTTAAGGTCTGGAATGCGCTGCCTGAGAACGTGGTGAAGGCAGGTTCAACTGAAGCATTCAAAAGGGAATTAGACAGTTATATGAAAAGGAAGAATGTGCAGGGTTATGGGGAGAAGGCGGGGGAGAGGGACTGAGGGAGTTGCTCCTTCAGAGAGCCGGTGCGGACACGATGGGCCGAATGGCCACCACCTGCTCTGTAACAATTCTGTGATTCTGGGTGCTGATCCAGTCATTATCTTGTGGGATCTTGCTGTGTGCAAATTGGTGGCCGTGTTTCCTACATTACAACAATTACAATTGCTGTGAAACGCTTTGGGACATCCTGCAGATCTGAAAGGTGCTATACAAATGCAAGCCTTTCATCCTTTCGTTCAGACGACAGCAGAATGGCCTGACTCTACCAGCGTTGGTACAATTCCACTATGGTGCTGACTGTTCCAATGCACTGCTGGCCGGACTTCCGAGTTCTACCTGCTTAACCTTGAAGTCTGTATCCCACTCACCTCTTCTGTTGTGTTCACTCACCGACACAGGCTCCCGGCCCGGCAACACCTAGATTTTAAAATTCCCATCCTTGTTTTCAAATCCCTCCATGGACCACACTCCCTATCTCTGTCACCTCCTCCAGCCCCTACAACCCTCCGAGATCTCTGCGCTCCTCCAATTCCGGCCTCTCGCCCATCCCCCCCCCCGATTCCCATCGCTCCACCATTGGCGGCCGTGCCTTCAGCTGCCTGGGAGCTCTGGAATTCCCTCCCTAAGCCTCTCCGCCTCTCTCTCTCTCTCCTCCTTTAAGACGCTCCTTAAAACCGACCTCTTTGACCGGGCCTGTCCTAATCTGCTCTTTACAGAATCACTTATTTTGAAGACACCTCTGTAAAGCATTTTGGGACAATGTTACGTTCAAGGTGCTTTGTCGAACTGCAAAACAGTTGATCAACACTGGATAATGTACTCTCTCCACATCCCTCCATTTGCAAGCATAGAAACAAGAGGCCATTCAGCCCCTCAAACCTGTTCCGCCACTCAGTCAGACAATGGCTGATCTGTATCTTAACTCCATCTCCCCGCCTTGGTTATGTAATTCTTAATCCCCTTAACCCAACAGAAATCTATCCATCTCAGTTTGGAAATTTCCAATTGATCCTCCCCCCAGCCTCGACAGCTTTTCGGGGGGAGAGAGTTCCAGATTCCCACTCCCCTTTGTGTGAAGAAGTGCTTCCTGACATCACCCCCTGAACGGTCTGGCTCCAATTTTAAGGTTCTGCCCCCTTGTTCTGGACTCCCCTCCCCCCCACCAGAGGAAATAGTTTCTCTCTATCGACCCGATCGAATCCTTTAATCATCTTAAACCCCCTCGATTAGATCACCCCCTTAATCTTCTACACTGGAGGGGAATACAAGCCCAGTCTGTGTGACCTGTCCTCGTAATTTAACCCTTTCAGCCCCGGGATCATTCTGGTGAATCTGCTCCGCACCCCCTCCAAGGACAATATATCCTTCCGGAGGTGTGGTAAAAACAGCCTTGAGAATGTTAAAAGAGAGTTTTACAATACCAGAACTGAGATTATAACTATCAGGAAAGACTGAACAGGCTGGGACTGATATGTCTAAAAACGAGATGTAGCAAAGGCTATGGGCTCTGACAACATTCCAGCAACAGTACTGAAGACCTGTGCTCCAGAACTTGCCGCGCCCCTAGCCAAGCTGTTCCAGTACAGCTACAATACTGGCATCTACCCGGCAATGTGGAAAATTGCCCAGGTATGTCCTGTACACAAAAAGCAGGACAAGTCCAACCCGGCCAATTACCGCCCCATCAGCCTACTCTCAATCATCAGTAAAGTGATGGAAGGTGGCATCAAGTGGCACTTGCTCAGCAATAACCTGCTCAGTTTGGGTTTCGCCAGGTCCACTCAGCTCCTGACCTCATTACAGCCTTGGTTCAAACATGGACAAAAAAGCTGACTCCAGAGGTGAGGTGAGAGTGACTGCCCTTGACATCAAGGCAGCATTTGACCGAGTATGGCATCAAGGAGCCCTAGCAAAACTAGTGTCAATGGGAATCAGGGGGGAAACCCTCCACTGGCTGGAGTCATACCTAGCACAAAGGAAGATGGTTGTGGTTGTTGGAGGTCAATGATCTCAGTCCCAGGACATCACTGCAGGAGTTCCTCAGGGTAGTGTCCTAGACCCAACCAGCTTCAGCTGCTTCATCAATGACCTTCCTTCAATCATAAGGTCAGAAGTGGGGATGTTCGCTGATGATTGCACAATGTTCAGCACCATTTGTGACTCCTCAGATACTGAAGCAGTCCGTGTAGAAATTGCAGCAAGACCTGGACAATATCCAGGCTTGGGCTGATAAGCGGCAAGTAACATTCACGCCACACAAGTGCCAGGCAATGACCATCTCCAACAAGAGAGAATCTAACCATCTCCCCTTGACATTCAATGGCATTACCATCACTGAATCCCCCACTATCAACATCCTGGGGGTTACCATTGACCAGAAACTGAACTGGAGTAGCCAAATAAATACCGTGGCTACAAGAGCAGGTCAGAGGCTAGGAATCCTGCGGCGAGTAACTCACCTCCTGACTTCCCAAAGCCTGTCCACCATCTACAAGGCACAAGTCAGGAGTGTGATGGAATACTCTCCACTTGCCTGGATGGGTGCAGCTCCAACAACACTCAAGAAGCTCGATACCATCCAGGACAAAGTAGCCCGCTTGATTGGCACCCCATCCACAAACATTCACTCCCTCCACCACCGACGCACAGTGGCAGCAGTGTGTACCATCTACAAGATGCACTGCAGCAACTCACCAAGGCTCCTTCGACAGCACCTTCCAAACCCACGACCTCTACCACCCAGAAGGACAAGGGCAGAAAATGCATGGGAACACCACCACCTGCAAGTTCCCCTCCAAGTCACACACCATCCTGACTTGGAACTATATCGGCCGTTCCTTCACTGTCGCTGGGTCAAAATCCTGGAACTCCCTCCCTAACAGCACTGTGGGTGTACCTACCCCACACGGACTGCAGCGGTTCAAGAAGGCAGCTCACCACCACCTTCTCAAGGGGCAATTAGGGATGGGGCAATAAATGCTGTCCTAGCCAATGACACTCGAATCCTATGAAAGAATTAACAAAGAGAAGGCTGAGGGGTGACCTGACCTGAGGTCTGTCAGATTATGAAAGGGGTTTGATAGAGTAGATCAAAAAAGACTTGCATTTCTCTAGCGCCTTTCACAGTCTCAGTACGTCCCAAAGCACTTCACAGTCAATGAGTGGTGATAATGTGGATCTCGCTACCACAGGGAGTGGTTGAGGGGGAATAGCAGAGATGTATTTAAGGGGAAGCTGGACAAACACATGAGGGAGAAAGGAATGGAAGGATGTGTTGATAGGGTGAGATGAAGAGGTGGGGTGGGAGGAGGCTCGTGTGGAGCAGAAACACCAGCACGGAGCAGATGGGCCGAATGGCCTGTTTCTGTGCTGGAAATTCTATGTAATGTTCTTGTACCGTGTGTTAGAAGTAATTTCCAAGCAGCCGCCTCACTGGGCCGAGATGTTCAGACTCCGGGGTGCAGGATGCAAGAGTTATGGTTGAGTTGGGGCACCAGACGTGTCCAGTGATCTTCCTTCCATCAGCCCGCAGGTTACATTCTGCCGAGTTCCAGACTCTCTGCCTGTCTCCGTGGCAGAGCAATTACAGCCTACACTGGGGAATGGGCTGGAGCCACATAGACACAAGTGAACAACTCTCAGACGCCACACACAGCCAGCTCAGTATCACAAGGGACCACCGTTGTAAATACAAAACATATATATATGACGCAATCTGCAATCCCAGGACAGATACAGCACGGGGGTTAGACACCCCAGGCTGCCTGCACTTTCTGAGCCCTGGACGAGTCCGTGTTCCACATTTATACGGAGTGTGCGAGGTTGCAGCCCCTATTTGAGTATCTGAAGGGGCTGCTCCTCAAATTCTGGCTGCACTTCAGTCCCACGCTCCTGATCTTTGGGCACCCGGTGCGGAGGGGCTTGGGCCGGGAGGAGGATCTCCTCGTCGGTCTGCTCCTGGGCCTGGCCAAGGTGGCAATTCACAGGTCCAGGCTGCGGGCCGTCGGGGGGTCCTTCCTCCCCGATTGCCTGCCCCACTTCCGTGGTTACGTTCGCACCCGGGTGTCCCCGGAGAAGGAGCATGCTGTGTCCGCTGGTACGCTTGAGGCCTTCCGCGACCGGTGGGCACCGCAGGGACTGGAGTGCATCGTCGATGCCGAGAATGGCATTTTAATTTGAGTTTTTGGTTTATTTATCTGTTTTTAATAAAGTTATTTAAAAAAAATGTAAATATGTATATAAAGGGGGCCTGAGGAATAAAGGCCCCCTCGACATGAAAAATATAAAAGGGGCCTGGGGTATAAAGGCCACCTTGGAAAAAAAAAACAGGGTTAGGTACAGAGTAAAGATGCCTCCATATAAAAAAAATGGGGTTAGATACAGAGTAAAGCTCCCTATACACTGTCCCCATCAAACACTCCCAGGGCTGGTACAGCACTGGGGTTGGCTGCTGCCTAATTGGAGGTGCTGAGCAGTTAACGAGGGAAAAAAAAAATGGGGTTAGATACAGAGTAAAGCTCCCTCTACACTGTCCCCCATCAAACACTCCCAGGACAGGTACAGCACGGGGGTTAGATACAGAGTAAAGCTCCCTCTACGAAAAAGAAAAAAAAAGAAAAAAAAAAAACGGGGTTAGATACAGAGTAAAGCTCCCTCTACAAAAAAAAACACCCAAGTCCCATCCAATTAATTTCATTGGTTTGGGTCGCTGACAAGTTCTGCAATGGGCAGGTAATAATTTCTGCCAGTATCCTGCCCAGCTGGTGAATCTCATCCCTACTATGCCTTAACTCCTTCTCCCTCCTGCTGCAGGGTGACACTTCCAGGTCAGCTAAACCCAGAAGGCATTAGAGACTTTGCACAACTTTCCCCAGTGAGGAGACCATTCACATAATTTCAGTATCCTCCCGCCATGTCTTTCCCCTGTGTAGGCCATTTCCCCATTGTTGCTGCAGCTAGATGGGAGAGGGTGATTGACAGTGCCGCAGCTCTTAAAGGGCTGCAGCATTCTCAAGCATTTTCATTGCGTTTGGAGGTTGAGCTTTTGGGGGCAACGTCGATGGAGCAGCTCAGTGGCGGGGGAGGGGAGACCAATGGGTTCTAGCTTGAAGCGAGGGGACAGCTGAATCACTTATGCATTGAGGACAGTGCCTTACAGCCAGCCGCCACACCCACGCGGCAGGGGTCATCAACACATCGAAAGAGCGGGCCTGCGTTTCCATAGCGCCTTTCACCACTTCAGGCCACCCCAGAGCGCTTTACAACCAATGGGTTCCTCGCTGTAATGTGGGAAATGCGGCAGCTGATTTGCGCACAGCAAGATCCAACAGGCAGCATTGTGGTAACGACCAGATCAGGGACACCATGGGGTGGGGTGGGGGGGGGGGGGGTGGTGGCGGCACAGTGGCGCAGTGGTTAGCACCGCAGCCTCACAGCTCCAGCGACCCGGGTTCAATTCCTGGTACTGCCTGTGTGGAGTTTGCAAGTTCTCCCTGTGTCTGCGTGGGTTTCCTCCGGGTGCTCCGGTTTCCTCCCACATGCCAAAGACTTGCAGGTTGATAGGTAAATTGGCCATTAGAAATTGCCCCTAGTATAGGTAGGTGGTAGGGAAAATATAGGGACAGGTGGGGATGTGGTAGGAATATGGGATTAGTGTAGGATTAGTATAAATGGGTGGTTGATGGTCGGCACAGACTCGGTGGGCCGAAGGGCCTGTTTCAGTGCTGTATCTCTAAAACTAAACTAAAAGACTGTTCTTCCAATAGAGGCTGCAGGACCTACAAGAGCCAGTGGAGAGCGCGGACGGGTTTAGCGTCTCATCCGAAAGACCGCGCCCCCGACAGTGCTGCACTCCCTCAGCACCAGACACACACTGGACCCCTGCCTCTCACTTTTTCAGGCAGCCCAAATATTTGAAGCCCCCCCCCCCCCCCACCCCCACCTCTAACTTGGCGACCATCCGAGGGAATTGGCTTAATTTCACCCCTCTGTCATCTCTTCACACCAGACAGAATGTAGGCTGCTCACCTGTATGGTGGCGTGGGGTTGTTGGGGGGGGGGGGGTGGGGGGCAGTGGTTGCAGGGAGGGAGAAGGAGTCGTCCCCCTCCTGTCTCAAAGGGTCCCCTTCTCATTTAGGTTACATTGAATTACATAGAATGTACAGCACAGAAACAGGCCATTCAGCCCATCTGCTCCGTGCTGGTGTTTCTGCTTCACACGAACCACCTCCCACCCCCTCTTCACCTCATCTACCAGCATATCCTTCTCTTCCTTTCTCCCTCATGTGTTCGTCCAGCCTCCCCTTAGGATCATAGGAAGAGGAGGAGGCCATTCAGCCCCTCCAGCCTGTCCCGCCATTCAATGAGTTTCTGACTGATCCGTGACCTAACTCCATCTAACCGCCTTTCCCCACCCCCCCCCACCCCCCCCAATATCCCCTTGGTTAACAAAAATCTATCAATCTCAAATTTAATATTTACAATTCATCCAGTATCGGTTACCATTTGTGGAAGAGATTTCCAAACTTCTCCCACCCTTTGTGTGTGGAAGTGTTTCCTAATTTCACTCCTGAAAGGTCTGGCTCTCGTTTTTAGACTCTGCCCTCTGATCCTACACTTCCCTTGAAAAACGTCCAGTGCTGACTTAAAACCCAACTCTAGTGGGATTCAAACCCACAACATTAGACTGCCTTATCTACCACTGGCTAGAAGTCCAACAAAATATCCATTAGGCTGCCGAGCCACAATTAAACAACCACTCCCTGTGGTAGCGAGTTCCACATTCTCACCACTCTCCGGGGAAAGAGGTTTCTCCTGAATTCCCCATTGGATTTATCAGTGACTGTCTTATATTGATGGCCCCCTAGTTCCGGTCTCACCCCCACACAAGTAGAAACATCTTCTCTATGTCTACCCTATCGAAACCCTTTCATCATTTGAAAGCCAGTGCATCCTTCAGTCCTCTTTCCTCTGGAGAAAAGAGCCCCAGTCTGTTCGATATAACTTCTCAGTTCTGGTATCATCCTTGTGAATCTTCATTGCACTTTCTCCACTGGGCCCCAGCTGGAGAATTGGGTCCAATCCTGAGCTCTGCACTTTAGGAAGGATGTCAGGACCTCGGAGAGGGCGCGGAGGGAGGTTTACCGGAATGGGAGCAGGGATGAGGGACTTCAGTTAATGTGGAGAGACTGGGAGAAGCTGGGATTGTTCTCCTTCGAGCAGAGAAGGTTAAGGGGGAGATTTAATCGGGGCGTTCAAAATCAGGAAGGGTTTCGATGGAGTAAATAAGGAGAAACTGTTTCCAGTGGCAGGAGGGTTGGTAACCAGAGGGACGCAGATTGAAGATAATTGATAAAAGAACCAGAGGGGGAGAGGAGGAAAATTTTATTTTTAACGCAGCGAGTTGTTGTGATCTGGAACGCGCTGCCTGAAAGGGCGGTGGAAGCAGATTCAATAGTAACTTTCAAAATGCATAGACACCCAGAGGAGAGTGCTAATGCCAGACAACTCTCTCCGGATGCCTCGCGGAGACAAAACCTTCTCAATATAATGGGTGTGAGGTGTTTCAGTAGTTACTGAGACAGGCTAACAAAGTTTCAGTCTTTAAGGAAACAACTCCAGTGAAAGAGAGAGAAAGAAAGGAGGGTAAAGAGAGAAAGTGAGTGAAGGAGAGAGAGTGAGAAAGAGAGGGAGAGAGAAGGAGAGTGAGAGAGAGGGAGACAGAGAAAGAAAGAGAAGGAAAGCGAGGGAGAGAGGGAGAAAGAAAAATGGCGAATGAGAGAAAAGGAAACAGGAAAGCGAGGAAAGAAGAGAGATGGAAGAGAGAAAGAACAATAGGGAGAGCAAAAGAGAAAGTGAGGGGGAGAAAGAGAGGGAAAGTGGGGCAGAGAGAGAAAAGGAGAGAGAGGGAACAAGAAAGAAAGTGAAAGAGAGAAAGAGTGGGAGCGAAAGAGAAAGGGAGAGGAAAAGATAGAATAGGGAGAAAAAGGAGGGGCACAAAGAAAGTGAGGGAGGGAGAGGAAAAGAAAAAGTGTGGGAGATAAAGAGAAAGAGACAGAACAATAGGGAGAAACAAAGATATAAAGAGAGGAGTGAAAAAGAATGAAAGGAGAAAGTGAGAGCGAGAGAGAGAAAGTGAGGGAGAAAGAGAAGGAATGAAAAAGTGATGGAAATAGAGGGAGAAAAAGAGAAAGGGGAGAGAAAGAGGAAAAGTGAGGGAAGGAAAGAAAAAAAGAGTAAGAAAGCCACTTAAAGGAAGCGAGAGGGAGGGAGAGGAAAAGAAAAGTGATGGAGAGAAAGAAAGAGAGTGAGAGTGAGAGAGAGAGAGAGCTCCCAATGCCAGGCAGCAGAGGAACAAAGGAGGGCTGCTGCGCGGGGCAGGCCGGGGGTTGTAGTCCGCTGCCTGCCGGCCGCCCCAGCCTGTGCCGACAACTCCCGGCGGGCGCCGCGGCGCGCTTCCGGTCGGGGCGGGCGCCCGCTGCCGGCCAGCCGGGCCCGCCCACCCCCCCCCCCCGGCGGCGCGGGGCAGGCCGGGAAGGCTTGTAGTCCTCCGCGCCGGCCGGGCCCCGCCGGGCTGGCTGGGGCGCCTGCGCGGGGCGGACTACAAGTCCCGGCGGGCAGCGCGCGGCCGCCCACCGTCAGCTGTGCGGCAGCGAGGAGAGGGGGTTTAAAACAAAAGAGTTGGCTGAGGGAGCCCTGTGGCCCCGGGTGCGGCTTCTGGCTTGGCTGCTGTGGGGGGAGAGAGTGGGGGAAGGGACTCGCTGCCACCTCCCCAGGCCCTCAGAGGGAGCTCGGGGCCATTGCTGCTGCTCCCCGCCTTTCATCCTCATTTAATCCCTGCTCTTCTCTGCACTCCCTTTGTCTGCTCCTCACCTTCCCTCCATCCCTCCTGCTGGCCTCCCTCCCTCCTCCTCACCCTCCCTCCATCCAACCCTCCCTCCTGCTGGCCTCCCTCCCTCCTCCTCACCCTCCCTCCATCCATCCCTCCCTCCTCCTCACCCTCCATCCCTCCCTCCTCCTCACCCTCCCTCCCTCCCTCCTGCTGGCCCCCCCCCCCCCTACCACCACCTCCTCTTCCCCCTCACCATCCCTCCTCGCCTCCCTCTCTTTGGAGGTTGGTTTGCCCACCTCTTCCATCAATTCTTCCCTCCCTCTCCCTCTCCCTGCTCCCCCTCCTCCCTCTCTTTGAGGTGGGTTTGCCTCCCCTCCTCCGCCTTCCCCCTCCTTCCCTTCCTCCTCCTCTTCTCCCTCTACCTCCCCCTCTTTTTTTTTTGTTGGGGAGGGGGGGAAGGTTGGTATCCAGCCCCTTTCCTCCCCCCCCCCCCCTCCCCCCTCCCCCCACCCCCCATTTCCTCCTCTTCCCTTTTCGGAGTGTGGGCGCTGAGGATTCCCCCTCCCTTCTTCTCGTCCTCCTCTTCTCCATTACCTTGGGGGGGCTGGGGGGGGGGTGTGTGAGGGGGGGAGGGCGGGGAGCCTGGAGACAGAGACGGTGGAGGGGGCGGGGATCAAATCCCCAGAAAAGCCGCGGAGGAAGCCGAAGGGTTTGAGCCATGCCTAGCTCCGAGCTGCTGATGGAGAGGAGCGGGACGCTGGACGTGGAGATGGAGATGGAGATGGGGCTGGGCGTGGGCCGCATGCTGGAGGAGGAGCAGCGAGCCCTGCAGATTGCCCTGGACCAGCTGTCCATGCTTGGGCTGGGCGAGGAGCAGGAGGGGCCCGAGCTGCCGGAGGACGACGGGGAGGACGAGGAGCCGAACCTCAACAACAACAACAACAACACCGGCGCCCACCACCACCTGCACCACCAACCGCAGCACCACCACCACCAGCGCGACACCTACCTCGCTGCCCTGTACGAGGGGGGCGAGGCCAAGAAGAAAAGCTGCAACACCACCGAGTGCGTCCCGGTGCCCAGTTCCGAGCACGTGGCCGAGATCGTGGGCAGGCAAGGTGAGCTGGGCGGCGCTGTGTTCCCCTCGCGAGGCTCTCAGCTGAGGCCTGGAGTTGACTTGCATGACATCCTGCAATGTGTAGTTGCTCGGCCCTCGTTTCCCAGTCGCGTCTCTTGTTGGCTAGCGATGGGGGATGATCTGGTGGGGAGGATGCTGGTCTGGCGTGGACTCCCCTGACATTATGCAGCGAGGAGGTGGAGTAAGCATTTTGTGTTGCCTAACCCCAGCAGCGTGTGTCTCTTCAACATAGTCAAACGCCCCCAGGTCTCCTCACGGGAGCGTTACCAAAGAAAATTTGACCCTGAGCCACATAAGTAGATATTAGGGACAGGCGACCGAACGCTCGGTCAAAGAGCTGGGTTTTAAGGAGGAGAGAGGGAGGCGGAGAGGTTTCGGGAGGGTCTACCCCACGTGCAAAAGCAGGGACGTCTATTGAATCCACCCATCTTCCTCCACAGGACCCAGTAGATCTCGCGGCGCAGGAGAAGGCCATTCGGCCCGTCATGCCGGCCCTTTTGAAAGAGCTTTTCCAATTAGTCCCACTCTTTTTTTTTTTTCCCCCCACTTCCAAGTATTTATCCAATTCTTTTCAGACCCGCACTCTGATCAGCCGACACCTAGCGAGGCACAAAGCTTGCACAGCAGGTACCCACCCGGCCGGGCAGAAAGGCCACACCCCAAGGGTACCCACTCATCCCAAAGGGCGGTCGCCAGGGGCTGGCGGCAGCTCCTGAGGCTGACCGGGGCAATGCAGAGTCGGCCGGCTTTATGAGCTCCAAGTCCTGAAGCAGGACAGGACCCCATAAAAGTTAGCCGTAGCTCAGTCGGTTGCCCCCTCGCCTCTGAGTCGGAAGGTGGTGGGTCCGAGCCCCCGCTCCCGAGACTTGAACCCATAATCCAGGCCGACACTCCCAGTGCCAGTACTGAGGGAGTGCTGCACTGTCGGAGGTGCAGATGAGGCGTAAAAGATCCCACGGCCGCTATTGGAAGAAGAGCTTGGGGGGGCGGGGGGGTGGGGGGGAGTTCTCCCCAGTGTCCTGGGGCCAATATTTATCCCTCAAACAACATCACTTAAAAGAAAAAGCAGATGATCTGATCGTTTGTGCATTGCGGTTCGTGGGAGCTTGCTGTGCGCAAATTAGACAGTAATGTCTTGGGTGAGGTACCTTCATGCAAGTAGTGAATGAGCAATCCATTCGCCCAACAAGAGCCAGCATCTTCTGGAGTGGAGCACACGAGCGGCTGGAGGCCATTCAGCCCCTCGAGCCTGTGCCGCCATTCAGTCAGACCATGGCTGATCTGTATCTTGACCCCGTCTTCCCCCCGCCTTGGTTCTGTAACCCTTAATCCCCTTAACTCAACAAAAATCTATCCATCTCCGTTTGGAAATTTCCAATTGACCCCTTCCTCCCCCCGGCCTCGACAGCTTTTTGGGGGAGAGTTTTCCAGATTTCCCACTCCCCTTTGTGTGAAGAAGTGCTTTCTGACATCACCCCCTGAAAGGCCTGGCTCCAATTTTAAGGTTCTCCCCCCTTGTTCTGGATTCCCCCTCCCCCCCACCAGAGGAAATAGTTTCTCTCTATCGACCCGATCGAATCCTTTAATCATCTTAAACCCCTCGATTAGATCACCCCCTTAATCTTCTACACTCGAGGGGAATACAAGCCCAGTCTGTGTGACCTGTCCTCGTAATTTAACCCTTTTCTCCCCGGGATCATTCTGGTGATTCTGCACTGCACCCTCTCCAAGGACAGTATCTCCTTCTGGAGGTGCGGGGCCCAGAACTGAACCCAGTTACTCCAGATGGGGGTCTCAACAGCTTTGGTATTCTTCCTTCCTCGAGATAAAGGTCAACATTCCTTTATTTAGGAGACATATTTAGGAGGCAAGAGCACATGGGAAAGGTAAATCTTTTCTTTCCCTCTGAATCCCAAAGATGGCTGCTGTTTCTGGAATTGGAGAACCTCAGGGGGCCGTCTCCTTCAGAAGAGTGCTCGTTCCCGGAGGCCGAGGCAGATGTTTTCTCAGAGTGTGGGCTCGGTGGTGTGAGTCTTGAGGTTTTGCACCCCCTCGCTGCTGGAGAGAGAGGGGGAAATTACACAAACCTATCCGCCCCACCATGTGGAAGGCTGCTCCTGGACCACACAGCACCAACAGGGACCTTCTCTCAACATCCTGCCCGAAATCCGGGAGATTTGCAACTCACCGAAGCTTTGAGACTTTTAATACCCCCCCCCCCCCCCCCACCCCACCCCCACTGACCTTTCCAATACGTGCTGCTATTACATGTTAGAAAGTTCACCCTTTCCCATTGGCAACATCTGCATTGTCCCCATCGAACACTCCCAGGGCAGGTACAGCATGGAGTTTGCTGCTGCCTGATTGAGGACTGCTCAGTGGTTAATGAGGTTCAGCCGGAAACCCCCCCCCCCCCCCCCCACCCCCCCAAAAAAAACGGGGTTAGATGCCGAGTAAAGCTCCCTCTACGCTGCCCACGTCCTGCAGAGTACATACAAATCTCAATAGACATCTCGTCGAATGAGTTGATGTCCCACGGTGGCCGTCATCTAATGATGTGTTGATGATTTTCTTGTCCCGCTGCCAATCTGGGCAGTTGCTTTAACAGCATTGTTCAGGTTCCTCCAGTGGGTGGAGTGGTGCCATGGGGTCCTGAGGGCAGTTACAGGTGAATTACCAGATAGTGCATGGGGACTCCTGGTTAATGAAAGTCTCGGGTCCCTCTAGTTTGCCTTTGGCCATCCTGGTAATCCACTGATACAGTGATAATGGGATTGTTGAAGACCTTTGGAACTGTCGGCCCAAAGTCAACTATTCCTCTCGAGCCACACTGTTCACGTCTTGAATTGATGAGACTGGATCCCCACTAACCCCCAACAGCAGACTAAAGGACTCTCCTTCACCCTTGAAAGTGTGACAGACGCACTGAAAACGTTTGATCGGATTCCTTCCCCACATCGCTCCTCCCCTACCTCGTGTCCTGTGCGCGCCCCTGGTTCCCGCCCTTTGCGCCTCTGCAAGAGCAGAATCGTAGAATGGTTCCAGCACAGGAGGGGGCCATTCGGCCCGCCGTGTCCGTGCCGGCTCTCCGCCATGGTAACTCGGCCAGTCCCACTCCTTTCCCCTGCAGCCCTGCCAAGCGCTCTCAGGCAGTGCGCTCCAGACCCTAACCGCTCGCTGCGGAAAAAAGGTTTCTCCACCAACCCCCCCCCCCCCCCCCCCCACCCCGCCCGTCACCTCTGATTTCTTTTGCCCTTTGCCTTACATCAGTGTCCTCCGGTTCTCGATCCTTCTGCCAATGGGAACGGCTTCTCCCTGTCTACTCTCTGTTTCCTGTCACTCGGCCAACTTTGTGTCCGTGCTGCCCCTGTCCCGTTTATTCCATGGGCTTTAACTTTGCTGCCAAGCCTGTTGTGTACTCGAGCTGCAACTCCAAAGAGAGGATTAGGGAGGGAATTCCAGAGCTTAGGGCCCCCCAGGCAGCTGAAGGCACGGCCGCCAATGGTGGAGCGATGGGAATCGGGGGATGGGCGAGAGGGCGGAATTGGAGGAGGGCAGAGATCTGAGGGTTGGAGGAGGTTACAGAGATGGAGAGGGAGATAGCAAGGCCATGGAGGAGATTACACACGGAAGGAACTTAACAGGTGTCTATGTCACTCATGTGTCTTGAGTTCTCTAATAGAATATTGGCACAAATAAAGAGTACTCTCCATAGACCAATGAGACTGAAAATGAAGAGGAAGACCATTATGGATGGTTATAATCATTCCCAAGTATTTATCACACCCTGGGGATGGACTTAGAGAGTAAAAGGACTGAGTACAAATGGTTACCAGGAACAAGGCAGGACGTGACTGATGACGACTTGCGATTCACACCAGGAAAGTGTAATGTTGAAATGATGACATGAAGTATGTGAAACACATCAGTCCAATTCTAGATTCTGCCCTTCTGGAACAAGCATGTTCAACTGTATAACACTGGGGGACAGTACTGGTGGGGACAGGTCTGTCAGTGTATAACACTGGGGTCCAGTACTGGTGGGGACAGGTCTGTCAGTGTATAACCCTGGGGTACAGTACTGGTGGGGACCGGTCTGTCACTGTATAACACTGGGGTCCAGTACTGGTGGGGACAGGTCTGTCAGTGTATAACACTGGGGTACAGTACTGGTGGGACCGGTCTGTCACTGTATAACACTGGGGTCCAGTACTGGTGGGGACAGGTCTGTCGCTGTATAACACTGGGGTACAGTACTGATGGGGACAGGTCTGTCACTGTATAACACTGGGGTACAGTACTGATGGGGACAGGTCTGTCGCTGTATAACATTGGGGTACAGTACTAGTGGGGACAGATCTGTTGCTGTATAACACTGGGGTACAGTACTGTTGGGGACAGATCTGTTGCTGTATAACACTGGGGTACAGTACTGATGGGGACAGATCTGTTGCTGTATAACATTGGGGTACAGTACTAGTGGGGACAGATCTGTTGCTGTATAACACTGGGGTACAGTACTGATGGGGACAGATCTGTGACTATATCACTGGGGTACAGTACTGGTGGGGACAGGTCTGTCGCTGCATAACACTGGGGTACAGTACTGGTGGGGACAGATCTGTGACTGTATAACACTGGGGTCCAGTACTGGTGGGGACAGGTCTGTCACTGAATAACACTGGGGTACAGTACTGGTGGGGACAGGTCTGTCAGTGTATAACACTGGGGTCCAGTACTGGTGGGGACAGGTCTGTCAGTGTATAACACTGGGGTACAGTACTGGTGGGGACAGGTCTGTCACTGAATAACACTGGGGTACAGTACTGGTGGGGACAGGTCTGTCAGTGTATAACACTGGGGTCCAGTACTGGTGGGGACAGGTCTGTCAGTGTATAACACTGGGGTCCAGTACTGGTGGGGACAGGTCTGTCAGTGTATAACACTGTGGTACAGTACTGGTGGGGACAGGTCTGTCACTGTATAACACTGGGGTCCAGTACTGGTGGGGACAGGTCTGTCAGTGTATAACACTGGGGTCCAGTACTGGTGGGGACAGGTCTGTCACTGAATAACACTGGGGTACAGTACTGGTGGGGACAGGTCTGTCAGTGTATAACACTGGGGTCCAGTACTGGTGGGGACAGGTCTGTCAGTGTATAACACTGGGGTACAGTACTGGTGGGGACCGGTCTGTCACTGTCTAACACTGGGTGACGAGTGTGTCTGTAGGGGGAGGGGATGAGTTCAGAACATTACCCAAGTGTGTATCACACCACAGTGATATGTGCTGGGCAAAGTGTGAACTGCCTGTGGTGTCTTTGTACTGACACATTAACACCAGTCCCAACACTGGAGTCTCTCTCTCTCTCTCAGTCAGCACAGTGTTGACAAGAATGATCTGCAAGCCTTGTCCTTGGGGATTTCCCATTGGCAGTTGTGGTCCTATTGGTCACAGCCATGGCAACTGGAGTGAATGGAGAGCCTTTGGGGGTATGGGCACACGTGTCCACCAAGCCGAGAAGGTGGAGCCCAGAGGGGTGAGGCACAATTGGTGGAGAGTCACCTGGTCGGGATGGGATGTATCTAAGGTTGCTGAGGGAGGTCAGGATGGAAATTGCAGTGTGTCTGGGCACAATCGTCCAATTCTCCTTGGGCATGGAGCTCGTACTAGAGGACTGAAGAATTGCAAATGTCACACCTGTGCTCCAAAAAGGGGAGAGCCAGTCTCCCTAACCTCGGCGGGGATAATTTGGGAGATGATCCAGGACAAAATTAATTAACACTTGGCAAGTGCAGGCTAACAAAGGTCAGCATGGGTTTGCTGAAGGCAAATCGTATTTGACTAACTTGATTGAGTGAGTTCTTTGGTAAAGTACCGCAGCCAGTCGTTCAGGGTTGTGCAGTTGAACTTGTGCTTATTGCCTTTGAAAAGGTGTTTGACCAAGTGTTATATGATAAACTTACCAGCGAAATTGAACCCCATTGGGGTTTTAGGGACAGGGATATAAAATTGGCTGAGGGACAGAAAGCAGAGAGTAGCTTTGAAACTGCTGGGTTTTCAGGTTGGAGGGAGGTAGCAGACAGTGGTTTTCCCTCGGGCTCGGTATTGGGATCACTGCTGTATTGGATGTAGGTTAATGACCCGGACTTGGGTGTACAGCACATAATTTCAAAGCTTGCTGATGACACAAAACTGGGAAATGGAGGAAACAGCGAGGAGTATAGCGATGGAATTCTCAAGGGCATTGACCGCTTAAACGGGCAGATTCATGACCGTGGGCGTGTAACGCAGAGAGGTGTGGAGAGATACATTTTGGTAGCAGGAATGAGCAGAGGCAATGTTAACTAGACAATACAATTTTAAAAAGGCTGCAAGAACAGAGAGACCTGAGGGTGCATGTGCACAAATCTTTGAAGGTGGAGGGCAGGTTGAGAAAGCTTTATTTTTTAAGAACAATAGAGAGAGGAGCACAGTACAAAAGCAAGCTATGTTAAACCTTTTATAAAACACTGATTAGGCCCCAACCAGAGTACGGTGTTCATTCAGGGCACCACAATTTAGGAAGGATGTCGAGGCCTTGGAGAGGGTGAGGAGGAGATTTACTAGAATGGTTCCAGGGATCAGTAAAGTGGACTGGCGGAGGATAGAGTTAGACAGCACAGAAACAGGCCCTTCGGCCCATCGTGAAGGAATCATGGCAGCTGCCAAGAAAGTGAACACACGAATAGAGGAAACTCTTGTGGTCTCTCTCTCTCTCTCTCTCTCTCCCCTCCTTTAAGACGCTTCTTAAAACTGACCTCGTTGACCGAGCTTTTGGTCGCCCGTCCCCTGATATCTCCGTATGGGGCTCGGTTCCGATAATTGTTTGATAGTGCTGCTGTGCTTTGTGCGTTTTACTATATAAATGGTCTTTTTGGTGACGGGTGTTGCCAGATTGTAGTTTGAAAGCTCAAGCATCTTAAACTCTTTTTTTTTTCTCTCTTTCCCCCGTCTGGTTGCAGGATGCAAAATCAAAGCTTTGCGGGCAAAGACGAACACATACATTAAGACCCCGGTGCGAGGGGAGGAGCCGGTGTTCGTGGTGACGGGCAGGCGGGAGGATGTAGCCATGGCCAGGCGGGAGATCATTTCGGCGGCCGAGCACTTCTCCCTGATCCGGGCCTCGCGCAACAAGGACGGCGCCGTCAACGGCACAGTGCCCATCCCGCCCAACCTGCCGGGCCAGACCACTATCCAGGTGCGGGTGCCCTACCGGGTGGTGGGGCTGGTGGTGGGGCCCAAGGGGGCCACCATCAAGCGCATCCAGCAGCAGACCCACACGTACATCGTGACGCCGAGCCGCGACAAGGAGCCGGTGTTCGAGGTGACCGGCATGCCCGCCAACGTGGACCGGGCCCGGGAGGAGATCGAGGCCCACATTGCCATGCGGACGGGCGGCATTGTGGAGCTCAACGATGAGAATGATTTCCACTGCAATGGCCTGGACTCCGGCTTCGGCGCCCGGCAACACAAGGCCTGGGGCAAGTCGGCCCTCGGCTCGGGCCGCAAGCCGCTCTCCAGTTTCCGTAGCAACGGCGCCGCCGCCACGGACTACTTCTACGGCAACGTCAAGCTGGCCGACCACCACCACCACGGCCCCTTCAGCAACGGCGTGGTCTATGGCGAGCCCTACTTCGGCGCCGACGGGCGCGAGCTGACGGCTGGCGGCATGGAGACCGCCGGCCACCTGTGGACTCACCAGGAGCTGGCCAACCCCGCGCTGGGCGCCCTGGCCTCGCCCGCCCAGCGGCGCTCCAGCAGCGCCGGCGGCATCCCGCCCCTCCCCCACCTCTCGCCCACCCTCCCAGACGCTGGAGGCGGCGGCGGCGGCATCATCCCGGTCCATTCCACCGCCCGCCGGGTGCACAGCGACCCGCTGCAGGCCAACCCGCGGGGCGGCAACCCCCCGCCCAGCGGCAGCCCCTCCCCGGCGGGCGGGGGCGGGGGCCTGCCCAGTGCCGTCCGGCACTTGAGCACCCGCGAGTGCCAGGTCTGCTTTGAGAGCGAGGTCACTGCTGCCTTGGTGCCCTGCGGGCACAACCTCTTCTGCATGGAGTGCGCCAACCGGATCTGCCAGAGGAGCAACCCGCATTGCCCTGCTTGTCTTACAACCGTCACTCAAGCCATCCGAATATTTTCCTGATCCCTTCTCTTCCCGTTGCCCGGAATTATTATTTCTTTTCCGTACACTGAATCGGACGAAGGGAGCAAATTAATTTCAGACTGCTCCGAATCAGTAATACCCCTCTCCGCCCCAGTGATATTCCCCACCCCCCTCCACTCCCTCTTCCCTTTCCCCAACCCCCGCCCTCCGATCTGCTCTCTTTCCCCCCCCCCCCCCCCCCACCTCCCTCGCCCAAAACAAGCTCCAACTCGGAGCCCGGCAAGTCCCATCTCCTCCTGCCTTTCGCGTAGCCGAGGCCTCGATGCGGATGGATGCGGGACGAGAGCGAGGAAAGACTTCACGGAGTTGGTTGGGTTGCAGGCTCGGGGCGGTCGTGTTCTGGTCGGACTCGTTCAGCAAGAAGTGAGGGGGGGGGGGGGGCCGGAGGTGGGGTGGGGAGAAGTCTTTTTTTTTTTTTGAGGGGTGGGGAGGGTGGGGGGTGGACGTGACACGCCAAGTTTTGAGAGCGATGGAGGGATGAGATCTCTGGGTCGGTTGGGATGAAGAACCCACTTTGTGGGGGCCGGGGGTCGGTCGACCTGACGACCTCACTGGAAGGGAGTACAGGCGCCGTTTGACCAGGTTTGGCACCTGGATGTTCCTCGTTATGAAACCCGATGTCACTCTGCCCCCTCGCCATGACTCCATTTTGAAAGCTGAAGGCTCCAATCGGTGGCAAATCTGGGCCGGCAGAAGCCTTTTCCCGAAGGCCCAAATCAGTACGCTTTAAAGAGACTGTTTAACGTTTTCCCGCTGCGTTGGATCGGCCAATGTCAACATCCTGCGACCGGAAACGGACCGTTGGAATTCTGTTACGTCCTTCGTGTTGGTGGCCAATGGAGGCCCCCCGGATATTGGCATCTGGCAACCAGAGAATATTCTAGAACTCCGAACCACTTTTTTTTTTTTCCCCTCCTTTTTGTATTCATTTGTGGATGT
This sequence comes from Heterodontus francisci, assembly GCF_036365525.1. Taxonomy (NCBI): domain Eukaryota; kingdom Metazoa; phylum Chordata; class Chondrichthyes; order Heterodontiformes; family Heterodontidae; genus Heterodontus; species Heterodontus francisci. The sequence continues at coordinate 10,426,524 of NC_090416.1, forward strand.
CCCGGAAGATTCGCTGATGAGATGTTGTGTCATATTGAAGTTTAATTGATGGGACTAACAAGTATGTTTCTAGATTCCTCTTATTGTGTTGATGTTAAATGTTGCTGATGAACTGAGTGTTTTCATGGTCAAATGTTTCTTTTTCTTCTCTCTTTGCTTATTGTTTGGTCTTTTTCTTTTTTTCTCTCTCGCGCTCTGTCTCTCTCTCTCTCTCCCTCAATTCCCTCCTTTCTCTCTCCCTCCTTCCCCTCTTTCTGTTTCCCTCTCCCCCTCCCTTTCTGTCTCTCTCCTTCCCTCCCGCTCGTTTGCGCACTCTCTTTCGCTCATGCTATCTTCTCTCTCCCTCCCTTTTGCGCTTTCTCTTTTTTCTCTCTCTCTCTCTCTCTCTCCCTCTGTCTGTCTCTTTTCCCCCCCCTGCGCTGTCCCTTTGTCTCTCTCCTTCCCTCCCTTTCTCTCCCTTTGTCTCTCTCCTTCCCTCCCTTTTGCTCTCTCCCTCCCTCCCTCATTTTCTCCCTCCTCTCTCTGTCCCTCCTTTCCTTTCTCTCTCTTCCCCTCTTTATGTTCCTCTTTCAAGTCTATGACTCTCTGTGACTCTATGACACTCCCTCCCTCATTTTCTCTCTCGATCTCTGTTGCCGAGACCCTTCACAGTTAAGGATTAATCCCTCGGTAGGATTGAGTGGAATTGGAAAATGTTAATGCTGCTGAGGGGCCAAGAGTGTTTTACTGGTCGATGATTTTGAGTGACTTGTTCGGGTGACCTTTCAACTGGTCTAAAGTTGCCTTTTGAACTTTGACCTGAGAAATGCCCCCTTGGCGAGCCGAAAGTAGGGATGAGGTGAACACCAAGGCTAGCAGGTCACTGAATCTACTTGCAAGTTGAAAAGAGAAAAGGTGGTTGGCATTTGCAACATTCCTCTTTTCTCCCAACTTCCCTCTTCCATTCTCAAGATGGGATCTTGATTGGAATCGCATTGTGCACATTTTTTTTTTAAGAAGAAGTGGTGCTGAATGGACGAGTTATGGCGGGGTCGTAAATGGTACTGACAGGTCCCGTTAACGGGTGTGCACGGAATATAACGGTTTTCCTCACAAAGATTGTGCTGGTGGTCTAGATGCGGACCGACAGCACCGAAGGAAGCCATTCAACCCATTGTTGCCGTGCCAGCTCTTTCAGAAAGCCATCCAATTCAACCCATTTCCCCCACTCTTGGAAACATTTCCAATGTCCCCATTAACAATTAGTTAACATTAAACTATTGAGCCAAACATGGGCCCCCCTCCCAACAAGGACCGAGTCCTTTGGGTTCCTTGACCTGCTTTCCATGATGCTAAGATTTGGAACTCCATCCTCTGCCATTTTGGGTGTGAATTTAGCATTGCGGAGGGTACAGAGTTTATCGGGGGGTGGGGGGGGGGAGGGGGAGGGGGTTGGTTTTTATGTACTCGCCATGCTAGACGTGCACGAGGTGGCTTTTGGCGTTCAGTTGCTTCGTCGGAACGATTGGTATTCTTGCCGCCAACTCTCGTGGTGCGGCGTGCGAGGGGGGTGATGTACGGCGGGGGTTTTATTTTTGACGTATGCAGTCACCCTTTTAATCATTTCACCTTTTGTAGAACGAGCAATGAAAGGGTTTCCCCTTCTGATTAACCGATGCGGGAGGGGGACCAGGGTGGGGGCTCGTCCGCCACTCGGATAGAAGTGGCATTTGCATTCGCGGGACGTCCCGCCGTGCTTGGCGGCCAGTCGAGTGCTTTCCAAGTGCAGTCACTGTTGACAGAAACCAATTTCGTGAGAGTGCTCGAGGGAGGAATGTTGGCCGATGCACCAGAACATGACTCCCCTGCCCTGCTTCTAATCGTGGCCGTGGGCTCACTTACCTCTGTCCAAGATGACAGACGGGGCTTCAATTCAACAGCCCCTCCGACAGTGCAGCACTACCTCAGTACTGGCACTGGGAGTGTCGGCGTCGATTAAGGGCGCAAGTCTCTGGAGTGGGGGGCTCGAATCCCACCACCTTCCGACTTGGCTCCGGTTGCATTTTTTTATTAATGAACAAGGAGTGTTTTGGGGACACTCTGCATCTAACCCGTTTTTTTGTTTTTGTGGCCTTTTTACCCCAGGCCATTTTTTCGTTTTGCCAAGGGTGCCCTTATTCCACCGGCCCCCTTTATGTCTCTATTTTTGATAAATCACTTTATTAAAAACAAAAATAAAGCAAAAACTCAAATTAAAGTAGTATTGTGTGCATCAACGATGCACTCCAGCCCCTGCAGTGCCCACCGGCCGTGGTATTGGCGGACCACCGCATTGCTCCTTCGCGTCACCCACAGTGAGGGGCGTCACGGGGATTTCGGCTACTCCTCCACCCATCGGTCCCATCCCCGGAGTCGGATGCCCGGACAGCCGAGGCGCTCCCCTCCGCCGGCGGGGGAGCGCCCTGGACTGGAGGCGACCATGTTCCAGACTCGGAAAAGATCCCGGTAAAAAGTCAGGCAACTCCCTCAGAGGCGCGGCTAACGGACCTCCACCGGGAGCTGCGTGTCGTCTTGAAGGCAGTGACACTGGCGGAAAAAAATACGTCGCCAGCGCACACCATCTGGGAGGACGCTCGACGTACAAGTATCTCTGCAGGGTCCGAAGGCGGAGAGTCGCAGCCTGGGTGCGGACGCACACCAGCGACTGGACCGCCCTCCACGATCGGGAGACTCAGGACCGCGGCAGAGACCCAGTGTTTTCCTCTTGACCCAGAAGAAATCGACGAGTTTCTTCTGGATCTTTGTGGCAAAATGCAGGGGGCGGGGCCAAAGTGACCAACCGGTACCACAGCATGGAGGCCCACCAGTTGGTTTATGACCAACGCTCGGCCCCCTGTAGGAAAGCACTCGGAGCAGTCCCTGTCCAGTGCCCCAGCCGAGCGGTGACTTTTCTCCTCCAACTCCTGCCAGTTTGCCGGCCAGGCTTCCTCAGCGGGGCTAAGGTGGACTCCCAGATAGAGGAGGTGCGTTGTGCTCCACGCAAAAGGTGTTAAACTCCTCCGGAGGGGAGTCCACCCTCCACTGGACCAATCAGGAGTCCGGAACATTTCCCCCAGTTGATCCTTGCGGAGGACACGGCAGAAAAGGTCTGCTGGCATTCGTGCATCCTCCGCAAGTCAACCGGATCTGTGACCGCGAGGAGCACGTCGTCGGCATAAGCCGAGAGGACGACCCGCATGGCCGGCTCACACAGAGCCAATCCCGTCAACCTCCTGAGAAGCAGGCACAGGAAGGGCTCCACGCAGATGGTCTACAATTGGCCGGAGATGGGGCATCCCTGACGCACTCCTCTCCCAAAGCGAAGGGGCGCCGTCAAGGACCCGTTAACTTTGACTAGACACTCTGCGGCGGCATATAAAAGTCGGACCTGGGCCACAAAATGCGGCCCGAGTCCGAATGTGCGCAGAGTCCCGAAAAAGGTATTCGTGATCCACCCTGTCGAACGCCTTCTCCTGATCGAGGGAGAGAAAGGCGACCGACTGACCAGTCCTCTGGGAAAGATGGATCAGGTCCCGGACCAGGAGGATGTTGTCCTGGATGGACCGGCCCGGGGACCGTGTAGGACTGGTCGGGGTGGATCATGTGGGCCAGCACGGAGCCCAGTCGGGTAGACATAGCCCGGGCAAAGATCTGGATGCCAGTTCTTAAGCAAGCGGAGATCGCCCCTCTTCGGCAGCAGGATGATGACCACCCTGCACCCCGGTCGCCAGGATTTCCCCCAGGGACCCGCGCGTAATCGTGTCCCCAGGACGTCCCAGAACGCCCTGAGGAACTCCACGGTCAAACCCGTCCAGCCCTGGGGATTTGCCCCTTGAGAGCTGGTGGAGGGCGCCAGTCAGCTCCGCCAACGTGAGCGGAGCCTCCAATCCTTCGGCGCCTTCCGGGCTGACCTGCGGCAGAACTGCAACAAAAAACTCTGCGCGCATCCTCGCTGGACGGATCCGGAGAGAAACAACGCACTGTAATAAGTACGGACCAGGAGTCCCTATTCCCTCCGGATCCGTGATGGAGGAATCCGTCGTCGGCCAGCAGTTTGAGCTGCTTACGGACCCCCAGCCATTTTTCCAGCGAGTAGAAGAAGGGTGAGGCGCGGTCCAAATCTTCCTGGATCTGGATCCGCGACCTCACGTACGCGCCTCGGGAACCCTATGAGCTGCAGGTCCCTTAGCGCGCCCTTCTTCTCTTTGTACGCCTGCCACAGGGCCGGGTCCCACGACGGCATGGACCGAGGCGGGACTCCAAGTTGAGCACCTCCCTCCCTCGGCGCCCAGTCTCGGCTTCCCGCCTCTTGGTCGACCCCTTCGCGTACTCCTGACAGACGACGCGGATGTGAGTCTTGCCCACATCCCACCATAGCCTCAAGGAGGGGAAGCCCCCCTGCTTCCTTCTCCAGTCGGCCCCAGAATCGACAGAACGAGTCCCGAAATCGCACGTCCTCCAGCAGCCGGTTGTTAAAGTGCCAGTACGCGGACCCCCGCCCGCGTGCGGAGCGGAGTGAAAACCGCCCACGCCAGGCGGTGGTCCGAGCACGGCACCAGCCGCATGGAGGCCGCCGAGACGTGGGAGGACGTACGCCTGCGAAATGTAGAGGTGGTCGATTCGTGACCCCCCCTCCTCCAGACCTCCATGTGAAGGCGTTGGAGTCAAGGTCATCTTCTGTGCCCCACATTGTGTCCCCATCCTCCTCCGGGTCATCATCGCCAGTGGCCGACACGCCCATCACACACTGTGGGGCGGACGTCCCCAGCCGCGCCAGCTGGTCCCACCTCCGTAACGATCCCACCACCAGTATCGATGGCGGAGGAGTCCCTCTCTGGGTTCAACTATTGGGCTAGAGCCTATGGGTGCCAGAACTCCTCCAGCTCCGTCCCCAGGCCAATGAGCAGCCCAGGGGAGATGGTAGTTTCCCGACTCCGGAAAATCCAGCCAGAGCTGGGGACCGGAGGCAGAGAGAGGAGGCCAACTCCCGCCCCGACAGCGTCCATACACCCAGCAGACGGGGAATTATGCAAATTGGCCTCAGGGTCGGGTACATCCTGGGCGGCAGCAATCAGGTTTTTGGGAGGGTTGACCCTCACAGGTCTCCCCCCCACCCAGGACACCCGACCCATTGACCAAAGGAATGATTTCTCCCATTGGGTCCACAGGCTCCCCCACCATGGGCGGACCCTCTTCCTCGGGAGTTCTCAGAGCTACAGGGAAAACTCTTCCCCCTCTCCATCCCGAGGGGACAGAGGGTTTCCTGCCCAGGGCTTCAGGCCCTTATGGTGCTGGTGGCAGGGGGAGCCCAAGGACCCGCGCCAGGAGATGGGCCCCTACAACTTAAGATCCTCTTTAGAGGAGGGGCGTCTCCTCCACATTGCGGGAGGGCCGCGGAGGCTCAGAGACCTCCATATCAGTAGAGGCCTCTGCTTCTCACTCCTCGCCCAGGTGCCCTGGGCCCGAGCTCAGCCACGGGGCCGGTGGGCTCCCCTGGATCAGCCCTAGGGCCGAGCTCGTGCTCAGGACTTTTTTTTCCATATCCAGGGAGCGCTCCTTTGGGTGTTTTTGCTTTGTGCCGCACCTTCCTTGCACCCGGACGGGTCTTCCCCCTCCCCACCGGAGGCCGTGAAAAACCACGGTCCCTCCGGAAACCGCCTGAGCGGCAGTTGTTGCAAGTGTCGGGGGAGCAAGGAGAAGTGCAGCGGCACCACCCTGGGCCGCCGAGGTGGAATTGGTGGCCCGGAGGCTGGGACAGCTCTTCCGAACGTGGCCCCATCCCCTTACAGGCATGGCACCACGCCCTGTCTGAGGTCCAGAAGACGCGGTAGGGCCGCCCCCTGGAAACTCCACATCACACTGGCCTTCTGTAACCTCCTCCCACGCCAGCTGCATAAAAAAAGCTGGCGGTGGAAGGAGTACACATGCTGGAGGTTGTTTTCCTGAAGGCCGAGGAGGGACTGGGGTGATCCCCGCCCTTGCCTCCCCCAGATGGTTTGGTGGGGGAGGTGGAGCTCATCAGGAATGAAGGGCGGGACGTTGGATAGCATTACTTGCTGCGCCGTGACCCCCCCCCAGAGGGTCCACTGGCAGGAAAGTGCCACCCGCTGTGAGCCCATTACTCAGGGCCAGTGACACCGCCCGCTCGGTCTGCAGGAAAAAACGCCGTCTTCCAGTACATTTTTGAGGCTTGGCAAACAATGGCCGAGGGGCCAACAACCTCAGCCATTGCCTTTTACGCACACCTCAATTGTCATATTCACCCCATTCTTTGTTGTCAAAAGCTTGAAGGATGGCGTGGCAACAGGAGGGGCCGCAGCAGCTGCTGCTGCAGCATAGGGAGGCCCCGCCGTTGGAGAGGGACTGAGAAGCCATGGGGCAGAAGAGTTACACCCACTGTGTGTTGAGAGGGGGGGAAAAGCAATTATCAGATATAATAACTACTTGATAGTGTAAGGAATCCAAGGCAAAGAGGCTGGAGGAGAGGAAGGTCAGGAGGCAATAGTCTTACAGCTGCAAAAATTATATAGCAGAGCAGTCTTATTGCTGGTCTTCCAGTTGGAGGGGGGGTTTGATGTCCTTCACCTAGGACAGCTGAAAGCTACAGGCGCGCACTCTTCCAGATATTATCAAACAACAATAAACTCTGTTCACCCGGGGCAGCTCCCGCTATCCTAAGCCAAGCGGTTGGGATGGAGGGAGCTCCCAATTCGATGGTAACAACACAGGAGCCACCTACTGGAACAGGCAGCCCCCTCCCTGGGTGTTCTTCCTTCCTCTTCCCCCCCCCCCCAACAATCAAATACAAAAAGACTGCAATGTTAAACCAAACTCGCAGAAGAGCTTTGAGTTCCTTTGTTTTCCTGTTCCTTTTCCTTGTTGACAGAATAAGTGGAAAAATCTTCCTCTCAGTCTCTGTCTCTCTCTCTCCCTGCGGCAGTTTCACAGCCTCCAACTTTCAGTCCACAACTAGCAGTCCGCTGAGACTCGTGGACCCAGCAGTCATGTGGTCCCAATTAGGCCAGCAGCCAACCCTGTTTTTTTTTTTAAATATAAGGTGGCCTTTATACCCCAGGCCCCTTTTATATATTTTTATATCGAGGGGGGCCTTTATTCCTCAGGCCCTCTTTTATATACATATTTTAAAAATAACTTTATTAAAAGACAGATAAAAAAAACAAAAAAACTCAAATTAAAATGCCATTCTCGGCGTCGACGATGCACTCCAGTCCCTGCGGTGCCCACCGGTCGCGGAAGGCCTCAAGCGTACTGGCGGACACCGCGTGCTCCTTCTCCAGGGACCACCCGGTCGCGAACGTAAACCGCGGAAGAGGGGCAGGCAATCGGGGAGGACGGAACCCCCCGACGGCCCAGCCAACCCTGTGCTCTCCTGGTCCTTGGGAGTGTTTGATGGGGGACAGTGTAGAGGGAGCTTTACTCTGTATCTAACCCCGTGCTGTACCTGTCCTGGGAGTGTTTGATGGGGGGACAGTGTAGAGGGAGCTTTACTCTGTTTCTAACCAGCGTGCTGTACCTGTCCTGGGAGTGTTTTGATGGGGACAGTGTAGAGGGAGCTTTACTCTGTATCTAACCCCCGTTTTTTTTTTTTTTTTTTTTTTTTTTTTTCTAACCCCCGTGCTGTACCTGTCCTGGGAGTGTTTGATGGGGGGACAGTGTAGAGGGAGCTTTACTCTGTATCTAACCCTGTGCTGTACCTGTCCTGGGAGTGTTTGATGCCTGAAATCCCTTTTGATGAGCACTAAAATCCCTCAACATTCCAACTTTCCCAAGAATGCTTTGAACCCAAAACTCTACCCCTCTCTCTAAACTCATGTGGCCTGGCAATGTAGAATATCATGGAATGTGCTGCGACAAGCAGCACAAACCAGGCCTCAAGGCTGTTGGGTAGGCCCCAGACACACACTCCCCCACCTGCCCTATCCTCTCCCCTCAGGTGCACAGCACCCACAGCTGGATATGAAGTACTGTAAATCTCTGGTGAGAGTGGCTTTGATACTTTGGCTCTGAGCGTATTTAGGACAAGCTGCCCGTCTATCATTCTGGTAAGATAATCTAGAAGAAGTCATTCATGTGTTTTTACTTCCTGTTGAGAAGCTTTCTGTGGGAAAAATGAAGTCTGGGCCCAATACAAAAGACAGGGGCGACACTTCAGACACGCCATTACTACACTCTGTTGCAGCCGCACCCCCTCATTGTGTTCAATGAAATTTTTTACAATATAAAACTAGTTTGTATCCTTCATTTATCGATGTCTCTGTGTGTCTCTCTCTCTGTCTCTCGCTCTCTCTGTCCCCTCTGCCCCCCCACCTCCCTCCCTCTGCCCCCCCACCTCCCTCCCTCTGCCTTTCCCTCTGCCTTTCCCTCTGCCTTTCCCTCTGCCTTTCCCTCTGCCTTTCCCTCTGCCTTTCCCTCTGCCTTTCCCCTCCTTTCCCCTCCCTTTCCCCCTCCCTTTCCCCCTCCCTTTCCCCTCTCCCTTTCCCCTCCCTTTCCCCTCTCCCTTTCCCCTCCCTTCCCCTCCCTTTCCCCTCTCCCTTTCCCCTCTCCCTTTCCCTCTCCCTTTCCCCTCTCCCTTTCCCCTCTCCCTTCCCTCTCCCTTTCCCCTCTCCCTTTCCCCTCTCCCTTTCCCCCTCCCTTTCCTCCCTCCCTTTCCTCCCCTCCCTTTCCTCCCTCCCTTCCTCCTCCCCTCCCTTTCCTCCCCTCCCTTTCCTCCTCCCCTCCCTTTCCTCCTCTCTCCCTCCCTTTCCTCTCTCTCCCCTCCCTTTCCTCTCTCTCCCCTCCCTTTCCTCTCTCTCCCCTCCCTTTCCTCTCTCTCCCCTCCCTTTCCTCTCTCTCCCCTCCCTTTCCTCTCTCTCCCCTCCCTTTCCTCTCTCTCCCCTCCCTTTCCTCTCTCTCCCCTCCCTTTCCTCTCTCTCCCCTCCCTTTCCTCTCTCTCCCCTCCCTTTCCTCTCTCTCCCCTCCCTTTCCTCTCTCTCCTCCCCTCCCTTTCCTCTCTCTCCCCTCCCTTTCCTCTCTCCCCCCTCCCTTTCCTCTCTCCCCCCCTCCCTTTCCTCTCTCCCCCCTCCCTTTCCTCTCTCCCCCCTCCCTTTCCTCTCTCCCCCCCTCCCTTTCCTCTCTCCCCCCTCCCTTTCCTCTCTCCCCCCTCCCTTTCCTCTCTCCCCCCTCCCTTTCCTCTCTCTCCCCTCTCTCCCTTTCCTCTCTCTCCCCTCTCTCCCTTTCCTCTCTCTCCCCTCTCTCCCTTTCCTCTCTCTCCCCCTCTCTCCCTTTCCTCTCTCTCCCCCTCTCTCCCTTTCCTCTCTCTCCCCTCTCTCCCCTTTCCTCTCTCTCCCCTCTCTCCCCTTTCCTCTCTCTCCCCTCTCTCCCTTTCCTCTCTCTCCCCTCTCTCCCTTTCCTCTCTCTCCCCCTCTCTCCCTTTCCTCTCTCTCCCCTCTCTCTCTTTCCTCTCTCTCCCCTCTCTTCTCTTTCCTCTCTCTCCCCTCTCTCTCTTTCCTCTCTCTCCCCTCTCTCTCTTTCCTCTCTCTCCCCTCTCTCTCTTTCCTCTCTCTCCCCTCTCTCTCTTTTCCTCTCTCTCCCCTCTCTCTCTTTCCTCTCTCTCCCCTCTCTCTCTTTCCTCTCTCTCCCCTCTCTCTCTTTCCTCTCTCTCCCCTCTCTCTCTTTCCTCTCTCTCCCCTCTCTCTCTTTCCTCTCTCTCCCCTCTCTCTCTTTCCTCTCTCTCCCCTCTCTCTCTTTCCTCTCTCTCCCCTCTCTCTCTTTCCTCTCTCTCCCCTCTCTCTCTTTCCTCTCTCTCCCCTCTCTCTCTTTCCTCTCTCTCCCCTCTCTCTCTTTCCTCTCTCTCCCCTCTCTCTCTTTCCTCTCTCTCCCCTCTCTCTCTTTCCTCTCTCTCCCCTCTCTCTCTTTCCTCTCTCTCCCCTCTCTCTCTTTCTCTCTCTCTCCCCTCTCTCTCTTTCCTCTCTCTCCCCTCTCTCTCTTTTCCTCTCTCTCCCCTCTCTCTCTTTCCTCTCTCTCCCCTCTCTCTCTTTCCTCTCTCTCCCCTCTCTCTCTTCCTCTCTCTCCCCTCTCTCTCTTTCCTCTCTCTCCCCTCTCTCTCTTTCCTCTCTCTCCCCTCTCTCTCTTTCCTCTCTCTCCCCTCTCTCTCTTTCCTCTCTCTCCCCTCTCTCTCTTTCCTCTCTCTCCCCTCTCTCTCTTTCCTCCTCTCTCCCCCTCTCTCTCTTTCCTCTCTCTCCCCTCTCTCTCTTTCCTCTCTCTCCCCTCTCTCTCTTTCCTCTCTCTCCCCTCTCTCTCTTCTCTCCTCTCTCTCTCTTCCCTCTCTCTCTTTCCTCTCTCTCTTCCCTCTCTCTCTTTCCTCTCTCTCTTCCCTCTCTCTCTTTCCTCTCTCTCTTCCCTCTCTCTCTTTCCTCTCTCTCCCCTCTCTCTCTTTCCCTCTCTCTCCCCTCTCTCTCTTTCCTCTCTCTCCCCTCTCTCTCTTTCCTCTCTCTCCCCTCTCTCTA
>NC_090416.1:10437246-10482246 GCF_036365525.1 Heterodontus francisci
GGGGGGGGGGTGGGGGAGGGGGGGGGGGTGGGGGGGGGGGGAGGGGAGGAGGGTGGGGGGGGGGGCTGGTGGGGGGGGGGGGGGGGGGATGGTGGGTGGCGGGGAGTGGGAGAGAGATACGGGGGTGGTACCAGGTGATTGGAGGGTGGCAAATGTGCCCCTGTTCAAGAAAGGGAATAGGAACAACCCTGGGAATTACAGGCCAGTTAGTCTTACTTCGGTGGTAGGCAAGTTGATGGAAAAGGTGCTGAGGGATAGGATTTCTGAGCATCTGGAAAGACACTGCTTGATTCGGGACAGTCAGCACGGTTTTGTGAGGGGTAGGTCTTGCCTCACAAGCCTGATTGAATTCTTTGAGCAGGTGACCAAGCAAGTGGATGAGGGTAAACAGTGGATGTGGTGTACATGGATTTTAGTAAGGCATTTGATAAGGTCCCCCATGGTAGACTTATGGAGAAAGTCAGGAGGCATGGGATAGTGGGGAATGTGGCCAGTTGGATTAAGAATTGGCTAACTGATAGAAGGCAGAGAGTGGTCTTAGATGGTAAATACTCAGCCTGGAGCCCAGTTACCAGTGGCGTGCCGCAGGGATCAGTTCTGGGTCCTCTCCTGTTTGTGATTTTTATTAACGACTTGGATGAGGAAGTCGAAGGTGGGTCAGTAAATTTGCAGATGATACAAAGGTTGGTGGAGTTGTGGATACCGAGGAGGGCTATTGTCGTCTGCAAAGGGACTTGGATAGGTTGCAGTGCTGGGCTGAAAAGTGGCAGATGGAGTTTAACCCTGAAAAGTGTGAGGTCGTCCATTTTGGAAGGACAAACACGAATGCAAAATACTGGGTTAACGGTAGGGTTCTTGGGCATGTGGAGGAGCAGAGAGACCTTGGGGTCTATGTGCATAGATCGTTGAAAGTTGCAACTCAAGTGGATAGGGCTGTGAAGAAGGCATATGGGGTGTTAGCGTTCATTAGCAGAGGGATTGAATTTAAGAGCCGTGAGGTGATGATGCAGCTGTACAGGACCTTGGTAAGGCCTCATTTGGAGTACTGTGTGCAGTTCTGGTCGCCTCATTTTAGGAAGGATGTGGAAGCCTTGGAGAGGGTGCAGAGGAGATTTACCAGGATGTTGCCTGGAATGGAGAATAAGTCTTACGAGGAAAGGCTGAACATTCTAGGCCTCTTCCCATTAGAACGGAGAAGGATGAGGGGTGACATGATAGAGGTTTATAAGATGATCAGGGGAATAGATAGGGTAGACAGTCAGAAACTTTTTCCCCGGGTGGAGCAAAGCGTTACAAGGGGTCATAAATTTAAGGTGAAGGGTGGGAGATATAAGGGGGATGTCAGGGGAAGGTTCTTTACCCAGAGAGTGGTCGGGGCATGGAATGCCTTGCCTGGGGAAGTTGTTGAGTCAGAAACTTTAGGGACTTTCAAACGGCTTTTAGATAGGTATATGGATAAAGGAGAATGATGGGGTATAGATTAAATTGTCCTTGACAGAGGACAAAGGATCGGCACAACATCGTGGGCCGAAGGGCCTGTTCTGTGCTGTATTTTTCTATGTTCTATGTTCTATGTTCTAGGTGAGGTGAGGGGAGGGGGGGGAATGGGGAAGAGGTGAGGTGAGGGGAGGGGGGGGAATGGGGAAGAGGTGAGGTGAGGGGAGGGGGGGGAATGGGGAAGAGGTGAGGTGAGGGGAGGGGGGGGAATGGGGAAGAGGTGAGGTGAGGGGAGGGGGGGGAATGGGGAAGAGGTGAGGTGAGGGGAGGGGGGGAATGGGAAGAGGTGAGGTGAGGGGAGGGGGGGGAATGGGAAGAGGTGAGGTGAGGGGAGGGGGGGGAATGGGGAAGAGGTGAGGTGAGGGGAGGGGGGGGAATGGGGAAGAGGTGAGGTGAGGGGAGGGGGGGGAATGGGGAAGAGGTGAGGTGAGGGGAGGGGGGGGAATGGGGAAGAGGTGAGGTGAGGGGAGGGGGGGGAATGGGGAAGAGGTGAGGGGAGGGGGGGGAATGGGGAAGAGGTGAGGTGAGGGGAGGGGGGGGGAATGGGGAAGAGGTGAGGTGAGGGGAGGGGGGGGAATGGGGAATAGGTGAGGTGAGGGGAGGGGGGGAATGGGGAAGAGGTGAGGTGAGGGGAGGGGGGGGAATGGGGAAGAGGTGAGGTGAGGGGAGGGGGGGGAATGGGGAAGAGGTGAGGTGAGGGGAGGGGGGGGAATGGGGAAGAGGTGAGGTGAGGGGAGGGGGGGGAATGGGGAAGAGGTGAGGTGAGGGGAGGGGGGGGAATGGGGAAGAGGTGAGGTGAGGGGAGGGGGGGGAATGGGGAAGAGGTGAGGTGAGGGGAGGGGGGGGAATGGGGAAGAGGTGAGGTGAGGGGAGGGGGGGGAATGGGGAAGAGGTGAGGTGAGGGGAGGGGGGGGAATGGGGAAGAGGTGAGGTGAGGGGAGGGGGGGGAATGGGGAAGAGGTGAGGTGAGGTGAGGGGAGGGGGGGGAATGGGGAAGAGGTGAGGGGAGGGGGGGGAATGGGGAAGAGGTGAGGTGAGGGGAGGGGGGGAATGGGGAAGAGGTGAGGTGAGGGGAGGGGGGGGAATGGGGAAGAGGGGAGGGGAGGGGAATGGGGAAGAGGTGAGGGGAGGGGAGGGGGGGGAATGGGGAAGAGGTGAGGGGAGGGGAGGGGGGGGAATGGGGAAGAGGTGAGGGGAGGGGAGGGGAATGGGGAAGAGGGGAGGGGAGGGGAATGGGGAAGAGGGGAGGGGAGGGGAGGGGAATGGGGAAGAGGTGAGGTGAGGGGAGGGGAATGGGGAAGAGGTGAGGTGAGGGGAGGGGAATGGGGAAGAGGTGAGGTGAGGGGAGGGGAATGGGGAAGAGGTGAGGTGAGGGGAGGGGGGGGAATGGGGAAGAGGTGGGGCAGGGACATTGCTCCTCAGGGGCAGTATGTTTCTGTCTGTCTCTATCTCTGAATGTCTGTCTCTGGGCTGCACTTTATGCAGGCACCTGTTTCCCTTAATCTGCTCCCCTGCCCCTTCATCCCCAGGCCTCCCCCTTCAAATTGGCTGTTCAGCCATGAGCATTGGCGGACTATTCAACTATGGAAGGCAGTGCAACCTAACCTGATCCCATCCTTGCCTGATGTCACTACCTTTGGGCTCCAGCACGGCATCGAATCGTACAGCACAGAAGGAGGCCATTCGTCCCAATGTGCTTGTGCTGGCTCTTTGAAAGAGCTGTCCAGTTCGAGCCATTTCACCCCCCCCCCCTCCCCCTGCCCCCCCCCCCCCCCAGCTCTTTCCCCCATATCTCCACTCTGTCCACATTAACTGAAGTCCCTCATTCCTGCTCCCATTCCGGTAAATCTCCCTCCGCATCCTCTCCAAGGCCTCGACAGCCTTCCTAAAGTGCGGGCCTCAGGATTGGACCCAATTCTGCAGCTGGGGTCAAAACAGGAACCTAAGTTCAGCCTAACTTCCTCGCTTTGTTACTCGAAGCGTTTGTGTACAGTGAGCAGGATTCTGCATGCTTTTATTTTTAATAAGCCACCTTCATAATTTGTTCTGTTTTCTGTCTTCCACCATCTAAGAATTGTGCATGTCCACCTCCCCAGGTCTCTCCGCTGGTGCGCCCCTTTTAACTTTGTGCTATTTGGGTCATTCTAATGAGTGTCTTTTTTCTGACTCCCACCTCTCCCTCCCTCCCTCCCTCCGTCTCCTGATTGTAGGCTATTGAATAACGAGGGCTCGCTGCTCGCCTACTCTGGTTACGGTGACACCGACGCCCGTGTGACTGCCGCCATCGCCAGCAACATCTGGGCGGCCTACGCCAAGAACGGGCACCAGGCCTTCAACGAAGACAAGCTGAAGTTCATCCTCATGGACTGCATGGTGAGTGCCGGGTGGGGGATGGTGAGTGGAGGGGCCGGGTTTGGAATATCTGTACCCCTGGAGGGGAGGGGAGGGAAGGGAAGGCCAGCCTGGCTTCCTGCTCCTGACTTGCTCTCCTGCTGAGACGGGAGCTGACGGGAGAGAGGGGCGGGGGAGGAGGAGGAGGAGGAGGGGGGCATTGCGGCCTGTGTTTAAAACCTCTCCCGCTCTGTTACAGGAGGGCAGAGTTGCCATAACCCGAGTCGCCAACCTGCTGCTGTGCATGTACGCAAAGGAGACGGTCGGATTCGGCATGCTGCAGGCCAAGGTAAGCCCGAGCCAGAACGGACCAGGGGTTTGTCAGGGCGGGGGGGGGGGGGCGGGAGGGTCAGGAGCAAACCCGCCCTCGTCCTGTTTGCCCCCCTCAGCTGGGCGGCGCGCACTTCCTGAGTGGCAAGTTTGCCCGCTGCAGAGACCCGGCACGCCAGTGTTGGCTGGCAATCCAGCAGTACTGAGGGAATGCTGCACTGTCAAAGAGTTTCCATCTTTCAGATGGGACACCAAACCGAGGGTGTTCCCTTTTGCGGTGGTTGCAAGGGCTACAAACTGGGAGCAGGAGCAGATTACAAGATCCAGGGAATTTCAGCGGAAATCTCGATGCAGCCCTCTTCCTCAATGATGACTTGTGCGGTCGAAACTGTGCACCAATTTCTCTCCCTTCCTTCTCTCCTCTATAGGCTGAAGCCTTGGTTCAGTACCTGGAGGAACCCCTCACCCAGGTGGCTGCGTCGTAGGGGGGAAACGCTCTCGAGCACTCCGAAGGAGGGAGTTCCGAAGATGTCTGGTTCTTGTGCTTCAAATATTTACCTCAGACTGGGTCTTAAAATGGACCCGCCCTGCTTTACAAATCACTATTAAAACTGAGCTGGAAATGGTGCCAATCTTGGCTTTTATAAAAGAATAAATAAATCTATGTATGTGTAAGTAATGAGGTGGGGACTGAATTTGATTGGGGGTTTGGGGAGGAACAAAATGGCTTCCTTTGCTGGCACAGTCGGAGGTCGTGACCTTTAGCCAAAGTGAACAGGGGTCAGTTGGAATACCGCTGAAGATTAATTAAAACATTTTTTAAATGAAAAAACACAGGGTGGGGGGATGACGCGCAGTGGGGACACAAAAGGGAAAAGACTTCAGTCTCGGAGATAGCTGAATTCCCTTGGCGAGGAGGACGTCACCTTTAAAGTTCGAGAAAGCTCCTGACACCTCGAGTTTCCAGTTTCAGGGCAATTTACAGCCCTAAAGGTAGACTCAGCGAGGCTCCCCTTGGTTGAATTGCTTGTGTTTTTTTTTTTAGACAGGGCTTCAACAAATGGTTCACAAGGATGTAAATTGTGGCTTCTTGCATTGCAGATTCCTGTTTCTGGGGTTTTGGAAGGGTCTGGAATACCCTTGTGTTCTCTTTTCCCCTAAAGAAAAGGGGTTACATTAGCTGCAAGCCATTATCTGCTTGCTTGTAATGCAGGTTAATGAGGCTGTGGAGTTTATATCGTGCCTGTTTTATCTCTTGTCTCTCAAAACAACAGCAAACTGTCTCTTGTAGAAACAGGGATAGGTGGCTAATAATCCAGAAACAAAAAAGGTGAGACGGTATCGTCCTGCAAGTTTGCGCCTCGTGTTCTGGCGTCTTTCTGTTGTGACCTGCCAGTTAATCTCTGGAGGCAATGCTTACTAGCTTCCCCTTGTCCCAATATTTCAGCTGTTTTGCCGTCTCGGATCTGAGGGGTTCTGGATCCGGTACGTCGGAAGGGAGACTGTTCGCTGACGTGGGGTCGCGTAATAAAACTGTTCGTGTCTGTCGTCGTCGTCATTTCGCTAAATTGCCTCGTTTTGTGTGCTTGCTGCCTCGGTTTTTTTTTTCTCCCTTACGCAGGAGTCAGTTCCTGACCCACTATCAAAACTAGCACTGCACTTTCTCACCCGCCACCCCCCGCTATCCCAGTCTGTTGCTCTGGCTGCTTGACCAGCATCTTGAACATTTAACCAATGTTTAAACTTGCCTGCAGATTTTCCTGCACACTTCTCCCCCACAGTTGTCGCATCCCTCTGTTTACCAGACCCCTCTGGATATCAAAACAAGAAATGCTGGAACCACTCAGCAGGTCTGACAGCATCTGTGGAACGAGAAGCAGAGTTAACGTTTCGGGTCAGTGACCCTTCTTCGGAACCTCTGGATATATGTCACCCCAGTACCGACATGGGGCAATTGGCCTTTGGAGGCTCTTTCCTGAGCATCATGATCAGTTACATTACTATCCAACTCTTGACCTACCTGTGCTTCTGAATTTTCATCACAAAACACATAGGAACATAGTCCCGTAGGGTGGTGCAAAAGGCGTATGGGACAGTTGCCTTTATCAATCGAGGCATAGATTACAAAAGCAGGGAGGTCATGTTGGAGTTGTACAGAACTTTGGTAAGGCCATAGCTGGAGTACTGTGTGCAATTCTGGTCGCCACATTATAGGAAGGATGTGATTGCATTGGAGGGGGTGCAGAGGCGATTCACCAGGATGTTGCCTGGGATGGAACATTTAAGCTATGAAGATAGGTTGGATAGGTTTGGGTTGTTTTCGCTGGAGCAGAGAAGACTGAGGGGTGACCTGATCGAGGTGTACAAGATTATGAGGGGGATGGACAGGGGTTGGATAGGGAGCAGCTGTTCCCCTTAGTTGAAGGGTCAGTTACGAGGGGACACAAGTTTAAGGTGAGGGGTGGGAGATTTGAGGAAGAACTTTTTTACCCAGAGGGTGGGGACTGTCTGGAATGCCCTGCCTGGGAGGGTGGTCGGGGCAGGTTGCCTCACATCCTTTAAAAAGTACCTGGATGAGCACTTGGCACGTCATAACATTCAAGGCTATGGGCCAAGTGCTAACAAATGGGATTAGGTAGACAGGACAGGTATTTTAATGCATCGGTGCAGACTCGATGGGCCGAAGGGCCTCTTCGCCACTGTATTATTCTGTGATAGTCGCAGGAGTAGGCCATTCAGCCCATCAAACCTGCCCCGCCATTCAATAAGATCATGGCTGCTCATCCACTTCACTGCCTTTTTCCACACACTATCCCCATATCCCTTTATGTCATCTGTGTTTAGAAATCTGTCAATCTCTGCTTTAAACATACTCAATGACTGAGCTTCCACAGCCCTCTGGGGTAGAGAATTCCAAAGATTCACAACACGCTGAGTAAAGAAATTGCTCCTCATCTCGGTCCTGAGTGGCTCCCCCCTTATTTTGAAGTTGTGTCTCGTTCACGTGCCCCCATGCCCTCTCCGCTGGCAAGAGCGCCTACTTCCATCTCCGTAACATCCCTTGGCTCCGCTCGTCTGCAAAGAGACTGCCGCATTTTCCACGTTTACAGCCGTGACCAGGCTTTGACACTTAGTCCATTGGCCGTGCCTCCTTTTGGAATGTCTTGAGGCTGGCGAAGGTGTTGTATAACTGCCAGTTCCTTCCTGCGCTCCTCCTCGCCTCTGTTCTTTGTGAGCTCTCGTCTGCACACATTCGATCGCATGTCCGTTGTTCATTTGCTCGCACGCCCTCCGCGATAACTGGAGCAGTCTCCACTCAGATCTCAGTGAGCACAGGCGTGTATAGAATTCTCGAATGGTTACAGCATAGCAGGAGGTCATTCGGCCTGTCGTTCTTGTGCCGACCCGTCACAAGTGCTGCTCACCCAGTGCCCCTCCCCGCCAATCCCCTTCAATCAGTGTCCTCGGGTTCTCGATCCTTCCGCCAGTGGGAACAGTTTCTCCCTATCTACTCTGACCAGACCCCTCATGATTTCGAACACCTCTAACAAATCTCTTCATCTTCTCTAGTGCCTATTATGTGGCACTCTCATGCCTTTTGGAAAGAAAGATGCGGTGGGTGTGTACAGAACATAAAAACATCCTACCAAACTGGATTAGCTCACATTTTCTCACATTACTCCATCTGCCACATTGTTGCCCACTCACTTAACCTACATATATCCCTTAGAGTTATACAGCACCGAAACAGGCCCTTTGGCCCATCGTGTCTGTGCCGGACATCAAGCCCCTGTCTATTCTAATCCCATTTTCCCGCACTTGGCCCGTAGCCTTGTATGCTATGGCGTTTCAAGTGCTCATCTAAATACTTCTTAAGTGTTGTGAGGGTTCCTGCCTCTACCACCCCTTCAGGCAGTGCGTTCCAGAGTCCAACCCCCCTCTGGATGAAATTTTTTCCCCTCAAATCCCCTCTAAACCTCCTGCCCCTTACCTTAAATCTATGCCCCCCTGGTTATTGACCCCTCCGCTAAGGGAAAACGTTTCTTCCTATCTAACCTATCAATGCCCCTCATAATTTTGTATACTTTTTCTTCTTTTTGCAAACATTGTGTCCTCCACTTTGGTAGGAAAAATAGAAAAGCAGAATACTATTTCGAGAGTGACTGCAGAATCCTGCAGAACAGAGGGATCAGGGTGTCCTTGTACATGATTTACAATAGGTTGGGTTAGGGACCCGATCCACCACCTTCAACATTCACTCCCTCCACCACCGACGCACAGTGGCAGCAGTGTGTACCATCTACAAGATGCACTGCAGCAATGCACCAAGGCTCCTTCGACAGCACCTTCCAAACCCGCGCCCTCTACCAACTAGAAGGACAAGGGCAGCAAATGCATGGGAACACCACCACCTGCAAGATCCCCCTCCAAGCCACACACCATCCTGACTTGGAACTATGTCGCCGTTCCTTCACTGTCACTGGGTCAAAATCCTGGAACTCCCTAACAGAAATGCCTACACCACATGGACTGCAGCGATTCAAGAAGGTGGCTCACCACCACCTTCTCAAGGGCAAATCAAGGTGAGGTGTATACAGCCGAGGCTGGTACAGGTGAGGCTCTTACAGGTTGTCTTATGAGGAAAGATTGGACAGGCTAGGCTTGTATCTGATGGAGTTTAGAAGAGTAAGAGGCGACTTGATTGAAACATATAAGATCCTGAGGGGTCTTGATAGGGTGGATGTGGAAAGGATGTTTCCCCTTCTGGGAAAAGCTAGTACTAGGGGTCACTGTTTAAAAATAAGGGGTCACCCATTTAAGACAGAGATGAGGAGAAATTTTTTCTCTCAGAGGGTCGTGAGTCTTTGGAATTCTCTTCCTCAAAAGGCAGCGGAAGCAGAGTCTTTGAATATTTTTAAGGCAGAGATTGATAGATTCTTGATAAGCGAGGGGGTGGAAGGTTATCGGGGGTAGGCGGGAATGTGGAGTAATCAGTTCAGCCATGAGCTTATTGAATGGCAGAGCAGGCTCGAGGGGCCGAGTGGCCTACTCCTGCTCCTAATTCGTATGCGAGGTGTGTACAACAGGTGATGTGATTAACAAAGGTGAGAGTTTATACAGGTGAGATGTTTTGGATGTGTACAGGCGAGATGCATACAGCTGAACTCCTCTGGGTGTGTACAGGTGAGGGTTTATATAGATGTGGTGTGTACAGGTGAGGTTTTATACAGGTGAGGGGTGTGCAGGTGAGCAGTTCTGGGTGTGTTCTCAGCCAGTGGCTGTACCTGTGCAGCAGGAACTGGTCAGACCTGAGCTTCCAGCACAAAACACACCCTCGCCCTGAAACCAGGAAGACAAGGTGCGGAGCAGAGCTGGAACAGGGAGAAGCAGGGCTGGCCAGGTAAACAGCTCCGAGACTGGCTTACAGTGCAGTGTGGAGGGGCCTGGGAAAGAGACTTTGTCCCAGGACACGGCTGCTGTTCAGGGGCCCAGCATCAGAATGAGTTCTCTGGAGGAGGATTACAGTTTCGTGTTTAAAGGTGAGGGACTGGTGGAGGCTGAAGACCGAGAAACAAACTGGTAGTGTTAATAGCAGTAAACATTAACCATTAGATATTAACCCCTTCGATATTAACCCCTTCACTCTGAGCACTATTCCAAATGTCTACACTAACCTTTACCCCTTACTCTGTTCACTATTCCTAACCCCTAACCCTTTTTATTCATTCATGGGATGTGGGCGTTTCTGGCCAGGCCAGCATTTATTGCCCATCCCTATTTGCCCCTTGAGAAGGTGGTGGTGAGCTGCCTTCTTGAACCACTGCAGTCCATGTGGGGTAGGTACACCCATAGTGCTGTTAGGGAGGGAGTTCCAGGATTTTGATCCAGCGACAGTGAAGGAACAGCGATATAGTTCCAGGTCAGGATGGTGTGTGTGGCTTGGAGGGGAACTTGCAGGTGGTGATGTTCCCATGCATCTGCTGCCCTTGTCTTTCTAGTTTGCTAGAGGTCGCGGGTTTGGAAGGTGCTGTCTAAGGAGCCTTGGTGAGTTGCTGCAGTGCATCTTGTAGATGGTACACACTGCTGCCACTGTGCGTCGGTGGTGGAGGGAGTGAATGTTTGTGGATGGGGTGCCAATCAAGCGGGCTGCTTTGTCCTGGATGGTGTCGAGCTTCTTGAGTGTTGTTGGAGCTGTACCCATCCAGGCAAGTGGAGAGTATTCCATCAGACTCCTGACTTGTGCCTTGTAGATGGTGGATAGGCTTTGGGGAGTCAGGAGGTGAGTTACTCGCCTCAGGATTCCTAGTCTCTGACCTGCACTTGTAGTCACGGTATTTATATGGCTACTCCAGTTCATTCTCTGGTCAATGGTAACCCCCAGGATGTTGATAGTGGGGGATTCAGTGATGGTAATGCCATTGAATGTCAAGGGGAGATGGTTAGATTCTCTCTTGTTTGAAATGGTCATTGCCTGGCACTTGTGTGGCGCAAATGTTACTTGCCACTTATCAGCCCAAGCCTGGATATTGTCCAGGTCTTGCTGCATTTCTACACGGTCTGCTTCAGTATCTGAGGAGTCACGAATGGTGCTGAACATTGTGCAATCATCAGCGAACATCCCCACTTATGACCTAATGATTGAAGGAAGGTCATTGATGAAGCAGCTGAAGATGGTTGGGCCGAGGACACTACCCTGAGGAACTCCTGCAGTGATGTCCTGGAGCTCAGATGATTGACCTCCAACAACCACAACCATCTTCCTTTGTGCTCGGTATGACTCCAGCCAGTGGAGGGTCTTCCCCCCGGTTCCCATTGACTCCAGTTTTGCTAGGGCTCCTTGATGCCATACTCGGTCAAATGCTGCCTTGATGTCAAGGGCAGTCACTCTCACCTCACCTCTTGAGTTCAGCTCTTTTGTCCATGTTTGAACCAAGGCTGTAATGAGGTCAGGAGCTGAGTGGCCCTGGCGGAATCCAAACTGAGCATCACTGAGCAGGTTATTATGAAGCAAGTGCCACTTGATTGCACTGTTAATGACACCTTCCATCACTTTACTGATGATTGAGAGTAGGCTGATGGGGCAGTAATTGGTCGGGTTGGACTTGTCCTGCTTTTTGTGGACCGGACATACCTGGGCAATTTTCCACATTGCCGGGTAGATGCCAGCGTTGTGACTGTACTGGAACAGCTTGGCTGGGGGAAGTTCTGGAGCACAGGTCTTCAGTACTATTGCCGGAATATTGTCAGGACCCATAGCCTTTGCAGTATCCAGTGCCTTCAGTCGTTTCTTGATATCACGCGGAGTGAATCGAATTAGCTGAAGACTGGCATCTGTGATGCTGGAGACCTCAGGAGGAGGCCGAGATGGATCATCAACTCGGCACTTCTGGCTGAAGATTGGAATCATAGAGTCATCGAGTTATACAGCCCTTCGGCCCATCGTGTCCTTGCCAGCCATACAGCACCCAACTATTCTAATCCCATTTTCCAGCACTTGGCCCGTAACCTTGTATGCTATGGCATTTCAAGTGCTCATCTAAATACTTCTTAAATGTTGTTAGGGTTCCTGCCTCCACCACCCCTTCAGGCAGTGTGTTCCAGATTCCAACCACCCTCTGGGTGAAGAAATGTTTCCTCAAATCTCCCCTAAACCTCCTGCCCCTTACCCTAAATCTATGCCCCCGGTTCTTGACCCCTCCACTAAGGGAAAAAGTTTCTTCCTATCTAACCTGTCAATGCCCCTCATAATCTTGTACACCTCAATCATGTCCCCCCTCAGCCTCCTCTGCTCCAAGGAAAACAACCCTAACCTTTTCAGTCTCTCTTCACAGCTGAAATAATTGTCGCAAATGCTTCTGCCTTATCTTTCGCACTGATGTGCTGGGCTCCCCCATCATTGAGGATGGGGGATATTTGTGCAGCCACCTCCTCCTGTTAGTTGTTTAATTGTCCACCACCATCCACAACTGGATGTGGCAGGACTGCAGAGCTTAGATCTGATCCGTTGGTTATGGGATCGCTTAGCTCTGTCTATCACATGCTGTTTATGCAGATAGTCCTGTGTTGTAGCTTCACCAGATTGACACCTCATTTTGAGGTATGCCTGGTGCTGCTCCTGGCATGCCCTCCTGCACTCTTCATTGAACCAGGGTTGATCTCCTGGCTTGATGGTAATGGTAGAGTGGGGGATATGCCGGGCCATGAGGTTACAGATTGTGGTTGAGTACAATTCTGCTGCTGCTGATGGCCCACAGCGCCTCCTGGATGCCCAGTTTTACATTGCTAGATCTGTTTGAAATCTATCCCATTTAGCACGGTGGTGGTGCCTCACAACACGATGGAGGGTATCCTCAATGTGAAGGCGGGACTTTGTCTCCACAAGGACTGTGCGGTGGTCACTCCTACCAATATTGTCATGGACAGATGCATCTGTGGCAGGCAGGTTGGTGTGGACGAGGTCAAGTATGTTTTTCCCTTGTGTTGATTCCCCCACCACCTGCCGCAGACCCAGTCTAGCAGCTATGTCCTTTAGGACTCGGCCAGCTCGGTCAGTAGTGGTGCTACCGAGCCTCTCTTGGTGATGGACATTGAAGTCCCCCACCCAGAGTACATTTTGTGCCCTTGCCACCCTCAGTGCTTCCTCCAAGTGGTGTTCAACATGGAGGAGTACTGACTCATCAGCTGAGGGAGGGCAGTAGGTGGTAATCAGTAGGAGGTTACCTTGTCCATGTTTGACCTGATGCAATTAGACTTCATGGGGTCCATAGTCGATATTGAGGACTCCCAGGGCAACTCCCTCCCTACTGTATACCACTGTCCCACCACCTCTGGTGGGTCTGTCCTGCCAGTGGGACAGGACGTACCCGGGGATGGTGATGGCAGTGTCTGGGACATTGTCTGTAAGGTATGATTCCGTGAGTATGACTATGTCAGGCTGTTGCTTGACTAGACTGTGGGACAGCTCTCCCAACTTTGTCACAAGCCCCCAGATGTTAGTAAGGAGGACTTTACAGGGTCGACAGGGCTGGGTTTGCCGTTGTCGTTTCCGGTGCCGAGGTTGATGCCGGGTGGTCCGTCCGGTTTCATTCCTTTTTATAGAGTTCGTAGCGGTTAGGTACAACTGAGTGGCTTGCTCGGCCATTTCAGAGGGCATTTAAGAGTCAACCACATTGCTGTGGGTCAGGAGTCACATGTAGGCCAGACCAGGTAAGGACAGCAGATTTCCTTCCCTAAAGGACATTAGTGAACCAGATGGGATTTTTACAAAAATCGACAATGGTTTCATGGTTGCCGCTAGACTAGCTTTTAATTCCAGATTTATCTGCTGTGGTGGGATTTGAACCCATGTCCCCAGAACATTAGCCTGGGCCTCTGGATTACTAGTCCAGTGACATTGCCACTACGCCATAGCCATCGCTCACTTTGATCACTATTCCTAACCTCTAACCCTTAACCCTCACTCTATCCAGTATTCCTAACCCCTGACCCTGAACCCAGGCCAATGTTCCTAACCCCTGACCCTCAGCCCTAACACAGTCAACTATTCCCAACCCCTACTCCTGACCCCCAAATAACTAGTTATTTTATTTTTATTTATTTATTTAGAGATACAGCACTGAAACAGGCCCTTCGGCCCACCGAGTCTGTGCTGACCAATAACCACCCATTTATACTAATCCTACATTAATCCCATATTCCCTACCACATCCCCACCATTCTCCTACCACCGACCTAGCCTAGGAGCAATTTACAATGGCCAATTTACCCATCAAGCTGCAAGTCTTTGGCTGTGGGAGGAAACCGGAGCACCCAGCGAAATCCCAGAAGGAAAACCTGCAAACTCCACACAGGCAGTACCCAGAACTGAACCCGGGTCGCTGGAGCTGTGAGGCTGCAGTGCTAACCACTGCGCCACTGTGAAACATTCCCCAATACTAAACCCAATGCTAATCACTAATAACCCCAACTCTAGCCTCGTAGCCCCCAAGCCCTATCCTTTAATCCGTGGTGTCAATTGGCATTAGATTTTTTTTTTAACGCCAAAATTTGCCTTTTAGTAACGTTCCCAATAACCTGCCCCAGGGCATGGGGGGAGGCGGTGGTGGGAGGAGGAGAAAGCAGCCATCTTCCGATGGCTGTCCGCCGGTCATTTCCCACCACGGACTGCCCAGCCAACCTGGCATA
Source organism: Heterodontus francisci (assembly GCF_036365525.1). Taxonomy (NCBI): domain Eukaryota; kingdom Metazoa; phylum Chordata; class Chondrichthyes; order Heterodontiformes; family Heterodontidae; genus Heterodontus; species Heterodontus francisci. The sequence goes on from NC_090416.1 coordinate 10,451,590, forward strand.
GGGAGAGCAGAGCCTAGAGTAGGCCTCAGGCTTCCCCAACAGGGAGAGTGGTGTGGGGAGAGGCCTAGAGTAGGCCTCAAGCTTCACCAACAGGGAGAGTGGAGCAGGGAGAGGCCGAGAGTAGGCCTCAAGCTTCACCAACAGGGAGAGTGGAGCAGGGAGAGGCCTAGAGTCGGCCTCAAGCTTCACCAACAGGGAGAGTGAAGCGGGGAGAGGCCTAGAATAGGCCTCAGGCTTCTCGAACAGAGAAAGCATGGCTGAGAAAGGCCAGCAGGCATCAGTCTTCCCCAGATAGTGAAGCAGGATTGGGGGAGAGAATCAGATCAGGCATGATTCATGCTTTGAATTAGAACAGGATTTCAGTCAGGTCTAGGGCCTTGCGAAATAAGGCTTAAGCTGCTTTGTAAAGCGAGTCCTGACTCAGGTTTCTTGCTGTGGAATAAGGTGCTATTGTGAGTTGTGGGTTAAGTGGGTGTAGCCCTGGACTGTCAAGCAATTAGCATTTGACTGAGTCACAGGTAAGACACCGGACAAGCCCTCAGCAACACAGAGAGAAAGAGAAAGAGATCAGATCAACAGAAACACCCACCTGAACACAGGAGAATCTGTGCTCATTTAACTGCACTCAGCGACACAGCAACAGACTGCAGGCGAAGCAAAGGGGCAAACTCACACAGTCCTCAGCTCCATTATCTAGAAATCACCTGAATCACTCCAGCTTGTAACTCACTCCCGGGTAGCTGTTATTCTATATATAAACCACCCGAACCCCTCGATTAGATTCCAGTCTGTAACTCACTCCCGGGTATCTGTTATTCTATATATAAACCACCCCGAACCCCTCGATTAGATTCCAGTCTGTAACTCACTCCCGGGTATCTGTTATTCTATATATAAACCACCCGAACCCCTCAATTAGATTCCAGTCTGTAACTCACTCCCGGGTATCTGTTATTCTATATATAAACCACCCGAACCCCTCAATTAGATTCCAGTCTGTAACTCACTCCCGGGTATCTGTTATTGTATATATAAACCCCCCGAACCCCTCGATTAGATTCCAGTCTGTAACTCACTCCCGGGTATCTGTTATTCTATAAATAAACCCCCCCGAACCCCTCGATTAGATTCCAGTCTGTAACTAACTCCCGGGTATCTGTTATTCTATATATAAACCCCCCCGAACCCCTCGATTAGATTCCAGTCTGTAACTAACTCTCGGGTATCTGTTATTCTATATATAAACCCCCCGAACCCCTCGATTAGATTCCAGTCTGTAACTCACTCCCTGGTATCTGTTATTCTATATATAAACCCCCCGAACCCCTCGATTAGATTCCAGTCTGTAACTAACTCCCGGGTATCTGTTATTCTATATATAAACACCCTCGAACCCCTCGATTAGATTCCAGTCTGTAACTAACTCCCGGGTATCTGTTATTCTATATATAAACCCCCCCGAACCCCTCGATTAGATTCCAGTCTGTAACTCACTCCCGGGTATCTGTTATTCTATATATAAACCCCCCGAACCCCTCGATTAGATTCCAGTCTGTAACTCACTCCCTGGTATCTGTTATTCTATATATAAACCACCCGAACCCCTCGATTAGATTCCAGTCTGTAACTAACTCCCGGGTATCTGTTATTCTATATATAAACCACCCGAACCCCTCGATTAGATTCCAGTCTGTAACTCACTCCCGGGTATCTGTTATTCTATATATAAACCACCCAAACCCCTCGATTAGATTCCAGTCTGTAACTCACTCCCTGGTATCTGTTATTCTATATATAAACCACCCGAACCCCTCGATTAGATTCCAGTCTGTAACTAACTCCCGGGTATCTGTTATTCTATATATAAACCACCCCGAACCCCTCGATTAGATTCCAGTCTGTAACTCACTCCCGGATATCTGTTATTCTATATATAAACCACCAGAACCCCTCGATTAGATTCCAGTCTGTAACTCACTCCCGGGTATCTATTATTCTATATATAAACCACCCGGACCCCTCGATTAGATTCCAGTCTGTAACACACTCCCGGGTATCTGTTATTCTATATATAAACCACCCGAACCCCTCAATTAGATTCCAGTCTGTAACTCACTCCCGGGTATCTGTTATTCTATATATAAACCACCCGAACCCCTCGATTAGATTCCAGTCTGTAACTCACTCCCGGGTACCTGTAATTCTAAATATAAACCCCCCGAACCCCTCGATTAGATTCCAGTCTGTAACTCACTCCCGGGTATCCGTTATTCTATATATAAACCACCCCGAACCCCTCGATTAGATTCCAGTCTGTAACTCACTCCCGGGTATCTGTTATTCCATATATAAACCACCCGAACCCCTCGATTAGATTCCAGTCTGTAACTCACTCCCAGGTATCTGTTATTCCATATATAAACCATCCGAACCCCTCGATTAGATTCCAGTCTGTAACTCACTCCCAGGTATCTGTTATTCTATATATAAACCACCCGGACCCCTCGATTAGATTCCAGTCTGTAACACACTCCCGGGTATCTGTTATTCTATATATAAATCACCCGAACCCCTCGATTAGATTCCAGTCTGTAACTCACTCCCGGGTATCTGTTATTCTATATATAAACCACCCGAACCCCTCGATTAGATTCCAGTCTGTAACTCACTCCCGGGTACCTGTAATTCTAAATATAAACCCCCCGAACCCCTCGATTAGATTCCAGTCTGTAACTCACTCCCGGGTATCCGTTATTCTATATATAAACAACACCGAACCCCTCGATTAGATTCCAGTCTGTAACTCACTCCCAGGTATCTGTTATTCCATATATAAACCACCCGAACCACTCGATTAGATTCCAGTCTGTAACTCACTCCCGGGTATCCGTTATTCTATATATAAACCACCCCGAACCCCTCGATTAGATTCCAGTCTGTAACTCACTCCCAGGTACCTGTAATTCTAAATATAAATCCCCCGAACCCCTCGATTAGATTCCAGTCTGTAACTCACTCCCAGGTATCTGTTATTCCATATATAAACCACCCGAACCACTCGATTAGATTCCAGTCTGTAACTCACTCCCGGGTATCCGTTATTCTATATATAAACCACCCGAACCCCTCAATTAGATTCCAGTCTGTAACTCACTCCCAGGTACCTGTAATTCTAAATATAAACCCCCCGAACCCCTCGATTAGATTCCAGTCTGTAACTCACTCCCGGGTATCTGTTATTCCATATATAAACCACCCGAACCCCTCGATTAGATTCCAGTCTGTAACTCACTCCCGGGTACCTGTAATCTAAATATAAACCCCCCGAACCCCTCGATTAGATTCCAGTCTGTAACTCACTCCCGGGTATCCGTTATTCCATATATAAACCACCCGAACCCCTCGATTAGATTCCAGTCTGTAACTCACTCCCGGGTATCTGTTATTCTATATATAAACCACCCCGAACCCCTCGATTAGATTCCAGTCTGTAACTCACTCCCGGGTATCTGTTATTCTATATATAAACCACCCGAACCCCTCGATTAGATTCCAGTCTGTAACTCACTCCCGGGTATCCGTTATTCCATATATAAACCACCCGAACCCCTCGATTAGATTCCAGTCTGTAACTCACTCCCGGGTATCTGTTATTCTATATATAAACCACCCCGAACCCCTCGATTAGATTCCAGTCTGTAACTCACTCCCGGGTATCCGTTATTCCATATATAAACCACCCGAACCCCTCGATTAGATTCCAGTCTGTAACTCACTCCCGGGTATCTGTTATTCTATATATAAACCACCCCGAACCCCTCGATTAGATTCCAGTCTGTAACTCACTCCCGGGTATCTGTTATTCTATATATAAACCACCCCGAACCCCTCGATTAGATTCCAGTCTGTAACTCACTCCCGGGTATCTGTTATTCTATATATAAACCACCCGAACCCCTCGATTAGATTCCAGTCTGTAACTCACTCCCGGGTATCTGTTATTCTATATATAAACCACCCGAACCCCTCGATTAGATTCCAGTCTGTAACTCACTCCCGGGTATCTGTTATTCTATAGAAAAACCACCCGAACCCCTCGATTAGATTCCAGTCTGTAACTCACTCCCGGGTATCTGTTATTCTATATATAAACCACCCGAACCCCTCGATTAGATTCCAGTCTGTAACTCACTCCTGGGTATCTGTTATTCTATATATAAACCACCCGAACCCCTCGATTAGATTCCAGTCTGTAACTCACTCCCGGGTATCTGTTATAATCAGTGTCTGCGTTTCTCTTTGTAGTGGTTCTCATTGGCGAGTCGGGTGTTGGGAAGAGTAATCTCCTCTCCCGATTTACACGTAACGAGTTCAACCACGATAGTAGGACCACAATTGGCGTGGAATTCTCCACGCGCAGTGTCTTGGTGGACGGCGTGACGGTGAAGACGCAGATCTGGGACACGGCGGGACTGGAACGTTATCGCGCTATCACATCCGCGTACGTATCTGCGTTCCCCCCCCCCCCGCCCCACCCCCAATCAGGGAGCGTCTCCAAAGCGGGGAGATGGAGTGAAGATACAGATCAGCCATGATCTCATGGAATGGCAGAACAGGCTCGAGGGGCTGAATGGCCTCCTGCTATCCTTGTTTTCTCCTTCTCCTGACTGCCACTCGGGATACCGGGAGGAGTCTGTTCGGCTTGGATTTCCCCTCCTGCGGTTCTCGCCCTCCGTCGCAAACCTTTTTGTATCTCGCAGGCAATGAGGCCGTCCCTCAGTGAGGTCACTCTCTCCCTCGCCTCCAAGTCAGAAGGTTGTGGTTTTGAGCCCCCGTTCCGGAGGCTCGAGCCCATAATCCAGGCTGACGCTCCCAGTGCCGGCACCGAGGGAGTGCCGCACTGTCAGAGGTGCCGTCTTTCAGGATGAGATGTCAAACCGAGGCCCCCACATCTGCTCCTAACACCAATCGGACAACCCAATTGGATGGATTCTCCGCTGTTGGCCAAATTGATCCAATATTTTTATAACTAATACACGAACGCGTTTGAAGAATATTTTAACGCCTCCAATGGGTTTTTTTTCCCCTGGGTGTTGCTCGCAAAATTAATCTTGAAGATCTGCAGAGCAATCCTGGAGGGTTTGTTGGGGGGCGGGGGTGGGGGGGGGCACGGGTGGGCCGTCCCCTCAAGAGAGTTGTTGGCGCGCAGCCTGTTTCACTAGGCCGCATGTGGTTCCTGCAGGTATTACCGCGGGGCGGTAGGAGCCCTCCTGGTCTATGACATCTCCAAGCACCTGACCTACGACAGCGTGGAGCGATGGCTGAGCGAGCTGCTGGACCACGCTGACAACAACCTGGTGGTGATGCTGGTGGGGAACAAGACCGACCTCAGCGAGATCCGGGCCGTCCCCGCCGAGGAGGCCAGGTCTTTCGCAGGTAAATGCAGGCCAGGTGCGGTGGGGCCTTCGAGAGGAGGAGTATCAGGGCCTGAGGTGTTCGATGTACTGGGCTGGGATTGAGGGCGAGAGCTATAGGTGAAAGGTCAATGTTCTGATACATTACACGCCATTACCTGGCCCATTAATGACCAGCACTGACCCGTAGAGACCCTCCTGTTCCGTTACTGACCCATAGAGACCCCTCTGTCCCATCACACACCCATAGAGACCCTCCTGCCCCATCACAGACCCATAGAGAACCTCCTGTCCCATCACAGACCCATAGAGACCCTCCTGCCCTATCACAGACCCGTAGATACCCTCCTGTCCCATCAGAGACCCATAGAGACCCTCCTGCCCCATCACAGACCCATAGAGACCCTCCTGTCCCATCACAGACCCATAGAGACCCTCCTGCCCCATCACAGACCCATAGAGACCCTCCTGTACCGTCACTGACCAGTAGAGACCCTCCTGTCCCATCACAGACCCATAGAGACCCTCCTGTCCCATCACAGACCCATAGAGACCCTCCTGTCCCATCACACACCCATATAGACCCTCCGGCCCCATCACAGACCCATAGTGACCCTCCTGTACCGTCACTGACCCGTAGAGACCCTCCTGTTCCATCACAGACCCATAGAGACCCTCCTGTCCCATCACTGACCCGTAGAGACCCGCCTGTCCCATCACAGACCCATAGAGACCCTCCTGTCCCATCACAGACCCATAGAGACCCTTCTGTCCCATCACAGACCCAAAGAGACCCTCCTGTCCTATCACAGACCCATAGAGACCCTCCTGGCAGAAACCAGCCCTCTGATAACTCCAAGGTTAAGTACACACACACACACACACTATCACACACACTATCAAACACACTGTCACACACACTCACTCACTCTCACACACACACACTCACTCACTCTCACACACACACTCATTCACACACACTCACACTCATTCACTCACACACTCTCTTACACACACTCACTCACACACACACATCCTTACACACTCTCACATGCACTCTCACACTCACAAACTCTCTCATACACACACACGCTCTCACACTCACTCAAACACTCTCACACACATTCATTCACGCACACTCACTCACACACACACACTTACTCACTCTCACACACTCATTCACTCTCACACGCACTCACTCACACACACTCACTCTCTCACACACACACACTCTCTCTCACACACACCCTTACACACTGTGACACGCACTCACTCACACACACTCTCTTACACACACACATTCTCTCACTCACACTCTCACGCACAATCTCACGCACACTCTCTCGCACACTCTCTTACACACACTCACTCACACACTCTCACACTCTCTCACACACTCACTCACACAAACTCTCACACACACACTCTCTCTGACACACACACACCCTTACACACTCTCACACGCACTCACTCACACACACTCTCACACTCACACACACTCTCACACACTCTCACACACTCACTCTCTCACACTCTCACTCACACACTCTCTGACACACACACACCCTTACACACTCTCACACGCACGCACTCACTCACACACACTCACACTCTCTCACACACTCACTGACACAAACTCTCACACTCACACTCTCTCACATACACACTCTCTGACACACACACACACCCTTACACACTCTCACACGCACTCACTCACACACACTCTCACACTCACACACTCTCTCACACACTCACTCTCTCTCACTTACACTCTCTCACACACACCCTTACACACTCTCACATGCACTCACTCACACACACACTCTCACACACACACTCACATTCACTCTCTTACACACACGCACTCACACACACACCCTTACACACTCTCACATGCACTCACTCACACACACTCTGACACTCACACTCTCACACTCTCACACACACCCTCTCTCACACACATTCTCACACTCACACACTCTCTCACACACACTCACTCGCTCACAACACTCTCTGACATACACTCTCTCACACACACTCACTCCGTCTTCTGCCACACTCGACACAGACCCTGTCCAACCTGCTCGAAGCAGCCGTCTGCCTTTCCGCTTCTTGGGGACAGCTGAGGCGTGTCATCACGTGACTCTGACCCACCTTCCCCCCTCCCCCCGTTTCCCCCCAGTTCCAGCGCGGGCTCGCTCTGATGTCACCCCGTGGACTCCCCTCCCCCATCACCACTATGTTGACCAAAGCGGGACCTGCCCCCCCCGCCACCCCCCCACTGCCTGAAAATGGCCTGAGCCTTAAACTCTGCCCTCTTCTGACAGAATTACCCTGAGGTCAGCTAGGGGATGGGGAGGGGGTCAACTGACCATCTCTCTAGGTGTTAGCAGGGTGGGTAGGGAACAGAAGTCCCGTCCCCTCACCCCACCCCCGCTGCTTCACGGCAGTCAATCGGTGTTGGCGGGGGGCCGAATTGCAAGAGGGATGACACTCGCTAAAACCTCCGTGTCAGAGGCAGTAAGCGCGAGGGCCAGACTGGCGATGATGCCCTCTGCAGTCGAATATCTTGCTGACTTCTCACACGAGGAAAGGCCAGCCTGGGTGGGGGTGGGGTAGGAAACGGAGAGACAAACACAAAGGGGCAAAATGAAGCATCACTGGCTGGGAGTGCGTAGAGGTAAATTAGAGGCCTCCATTATAGGTGGATGACTCCATACCCGCTCCCCGGCTTTTGGCGAGGTCTCGCGGCCCAGGGCCTTGCCATGCGGGGCTCACTTCTGATCGGGAAGATCTTGGGGGTTGGGGGTTAGAGGTTAAGGGTTATGGGGGCAAAGGTGAGTAGTTGGAGGTCACAGATCGGCCATTCTCTCATTGAATGGCGGGACAGGCTCGAGGGGCTGAATGGCCTACTCCCGTCGCTACGAAACCGTACCCATTTGGCTTTGGCTTTTCTCTTTGTCTCGCAGAGAAACACAACATGCTTTTTATGGAGACCTCAGCCCTTGACTCGACCAACGTGGAACCGGCCTTTCAGACAGTCATCACAGGTCAGTCCTGAGGCGTCACCCACATGTCCCCCACTTGACCTCGTTGCCAGGGCCTTCCCGCTGCTCCCACTTCCAATCGGGCAGCGCGTTCCAGATCACAACAACTCGTTGCGTTAAAAATAAAATTCTCCTCCTCTCCCCCTCTGGTTCTTTTACCAATTATCTTCAATCTGTGTCCCTCTGGTTACCGACCCTCCTGCCACTGGAAACAGTTTCTCCTTATTCACTCCATCAAAACCCTTCCTGATTTTAAACGCCCCGATTAAATCTCCCTCTTGACCTTCTCTGCTCTAAGGGGAACAATCCCAGCTTCTCCCAGTCTCTCCACATTAACTGGAGTCCCTCATCCCTGCTCCCATTCCGGTAAAGCTCCCTCCGCACCCTCTCTGAGGCCTCGCCATCCTTCCTAAAGTGCTGAGCCCGGGATTGGACCCAGTTCTCCAGCTGGGGCCTAACCAGAGATTTATAAAGATTCAGCTTAACTTGCTGGCTTTTGTAATCCATCCCTGTTTATAAGGCCCTGCAACCTTCAAACGCTGGTGGACCCATGACCCCGGGTCTCTCTGTACCTGCACACGCTTTAGAATTGCATCGTTTAGTTTATATCGCACCCCCCTCCACCCCCAACATTCTTCTGACCAATCTGCATTGCAACAAATTTTTAAGAGGAAACAAAATACTCAGCAATGCTGAGTTAGTCCCAGCCCTGTTGAAACATTTCATGCCATCACTTGACCCCTGATCCTCCCCTGTGACCTTCCAGTCCAGTTACCCTCAGCCCCCCCATTGCCAAGGTAACATGGACACTTTCGGCCTTTCCCACTCCCGCGTTTGATCAGGCCATTGGCGTCAAGGAGTCCTTGGTCCGGGATGAGGGGGGATGGGCCCAATGAGCGAAGTGCGGAAAATTGGCCATGGGTTTCCCATCCCCTGTCATAGCATGTTGACCCCTCCCCAAGAAAAGAGCATATCCCCTCTTGGGCAAATGAAAATTCGCAGGGCTCCACATCTCCGTGAAGTGTTCACAAAATCGTGCGCGGGGCCCACAGTTCGAAGCCACGTGTTACTGTTGTCCCCGTTTTCGGGTACTGGCTGTTTCTCGTTGTAATTTCCAATGTTAGCGTTCTCCCAATTTATGTTACGTTTTCAATAATGCAAGATTGATGGGGAAAGAGGTGTAAAGACTTGTGACAGCAGATCAGTAGCAAGACTGGGGGTGGGGGTACGGTTCTCTAAGGAGATGTTTCAGTGGGAGACGGGCTCCAATTGGGAGAGTTAGGGGACCAGAGGGATGGTCTTCGATGGGAGGGTTAGGGACTAGAGGAATGGTCTTCGATGGGAGGGTTAGGGGACTAGAGGGATGGCCTTCGATGGGAGGGTTAGGGGACTAGAGGAATGGTCTTCGATGGGAGGGTTAGGGGACTAGAGGGATGGTCTTCGATGGGAGGGTTAGGGACTAGAGGAATGGTCTTCGATGGGAGGGTTAGGGGACTAGAGGGATGGTCTTCGATGGGAGGGTTAGGGGACTAGAGGGATGGTCTACGTTGGGAGAGTTAGGGGATAGAGGGATGGTCTACGTTGGGAGAGTTAGAGGACTAGAGGAATGGTCTTCAATGGGAGGGTTAGGGGACAAGAGGGATGGTCTTCGATGGGAGGGTTAGGGGACTAGAGGGATGGTCTACGATGGTAGAGTCAGCAGACTAGAAGGATAGTCTTCGATGGGAGAGTTAGGGGACTAGAGGAATGGTCTTCGATGGGAGGGTTAGGGGACTAGAGGGATGGTCTTCGATGGGAGGTATGGGGACTAGAGGGATGGTCTTCGATGGGAGAGTTAGGGGACTAGAGGGATGGTCTTCGATGGGAGAGTTAGGGGACTAGAGGGATGGTCTTCGATGGGGGTATTAGGAGACTAGAGGGATGGTCTTCGATGGGAGAGTTAGGAGACTAGAGGGATGGTCTTCGATGGGAGAGTTAGGGGATAGAGGGATGGTCTTCGATGGGAGAGTTAGGAGACTAGAGGGATGGTCTTCGATGGGAGGGTTAGGGGACTAGAGGGATGGTCTTCGATGGGAGAGTTAGGGGACTAGAGGGATGGTCTTCGATGGGAGAGTTAGGAGACTAGAGGGATGGTCTTCGATGGGAGGGTTAGGGGACTAGAGGGATGGTCTTCGATGGGAGGGTTAGGAGACTAGAGGGATGGTCTTCGATGGGAGTGTTAGGAAACTAGAGGGATGGTCTTCGATGGGAGAGTTAGGAGACTAGAGGGATGGTCTTCGATGGGAGGGTTAGGGGACTAGAGGGATGGTCTTCGATGGGAGGGTTAGGAGACTAGAGGGATGGTCTTCGATGGGAGAGTTAGGGGACTAGAGGGATGGTCTTCGATGAGAGAGTTAGGGGACTAGAGGGATGGTCTTCGATGAGAGAGTTAGGGGACTAGAGGGATGGTCTTCGATGAGAGAGTTAGGGGACTAGAGGGATGGTGTTCGATGAGAGAGTTAGGGGACTAGAGGGATGGTCTTCGATGGGAGAGTTAGGGGACTAGAGGGATGGTGTTCGATGAGAGAGTTAGGGGACTAGAGGGATGGTCTTCGATGGGAGAGTTAGGGGACTAGAGGGATGGTGTTCGATGAGAGAGTTAGGGGACTAGAGGGATGGTGTTCGATGAGAGAGTTAGAGGACTAGAGGGATGGTGTTCGATGAGAGAGTTAGGGGACTAGAGGGATGGTGTTCGATGAGAGAGTTAGAGGACTAGAGGGATGGTGTTCGATGAGAGAGTTAGGGGACTAGAGGGATGGTGTTCGATGAGAGAGTTAGAGGACTAGAGGGATGGTGTTCGATGAGAGAGTTAGGGGACTAGAGGGATGGTGTTCGATGAGAGAGTTAGGGGACTAGAGGGATGGTGTTCGATGAGAGAGTTAGAGGACTAGAGGGATGGTGTTCGATGAGAGAGTTAGGGGACTAGAGGGATGGTGTTCGATGAGAGAGTTAGGGGACTAGAGGGATGGTCTTCGATGGGAGAGTTAGAGGACTAGAGGGATGGTGTTCGATGAGAGAGTTAGGGGACTAGAGGGATGGTGTTCGATGAGAGAGTTAGGGGACTAGAGGGATGGTCTTCGATGGGAGAGTTAGAGGACTAGAGGGATGGTGTTCGATGAGAGAGTTAGGGGACTAGAGGGATGGTGTTCGATGGGAGAGTTAGGGGACTAGAGGGATGGTCTTCGATGGGAGAGTTAGGGGACTAGAGGGATGGTGTTCGATGAGAGAGTTAGGGGACTAGAGGGATGGTGTTCGATGGGAGAGTTAGGAGACTAGAGGGATGGTCTTCGATGGGAGAGTTAGGGGACTAGAGGGATGGTGTTCGATGAGAGAGTTAGGGGACTAGAGGGATGGTGTTCGATGAGAGAGTTAGGGGACTAGAGGGATGGTGTTCGATGAGAGAGTTAGGGGACTAGAGGGATGGTCTTCGATGAGAGAGTTAGGGGACTAGAGGGATGGTCTTCGATGGGAGAGTTAGGGGACTAGAGGGATGGTCTTCGATGAGAGAGTTAGGGGACTAGAGGGATGGTCTTCGATGGGAGAGTTAGGGGACTAGAAGGATGGTCTTCGATGGGAGAGTTAGAGGACTAGAGGGATGGGCTTCGATGAGAGAGTTAGAGGACTAGAGGGATGGTCTTCGATGGGAGAGTTAGGGGACTAGAGGGATGGTCTTCGATGGGAGAGTTAGGGGACTAGAGGGATGGGCTTCGATGAGAGAGTTAGAGGACTAGAGGGATGGGCTTCGATGAGAGAGTTAGAGGACTAGAGGGATGGGCTTCGATGGGAGAGTTAGGGGACTAGAGGGATGGTGTTCGATGGGAGAGTTAGGGGACTAGAGGGATGGGCTTCGATGGGAGAGTTAGGGGACTAGAGGGATGGTCTTCGATGGGAGAGTTAGGGGACTAGAGGGATGGTCTTCGATGGGAGGGTTAGGAGACTAGAGGGATGGTCTTCGATGGGAGAGTTAGGGGACTAGAGGGATGGTCTTCGATGAGAGAGTTAGGGGACTAGAGGGATGGTCTTCGATGAGAGAGTTAGGGGACTAGAGGGATGGTCTTCGATGAGAGAGTTAGGGGACTAGAGGGATGGTGTTCGATGAGAGAGTTAGGGGACTAGAGGGATGGTCTTCGATGGGAGAGTTAGGGGACTAGAGGGATGGTGTTCGATGAGAGAGTTAGTGGACTAGAGGGATGGTCTTCGATGGGAGAGTTAGGGGACTAGAGGGATGGTGTTCGATGAGAGAGTTAGAGGACTAGAGGGATGGTGTTCGATGAGAGAGTTAGGGGACTAGAGGGATGGTGTTCGATGAGAGAGTTAGGGGACTAGAGGGATGGTCTTCGATGGGAGAGTTAGAGGACTAGAGGGATGGTGTTCGATGAGAGAGTTAGGGGACTAGAGGGATGGTGTTCGATGAGAGAGTTAGGGGACTAGAGGGATGGTCTTCGATGGGAGAGTTAGAGGACTAGAGGGATGGTGTTCGATGAGAGAGTTAGGGGACTAGAGGGATGGTGTTCGATGGGAGAGTTAGGGGACTAGAGGGATGGTCTTCGATGGGAGAGTTAGGGGACTAGAGGGATGGTGTTCGATGAGAGAGTTAGGGGACTAGAGGGATGGTGTTCGATGGGAGAGTTAGGGGACTAGAGGGATGGTCTTCGATGGGAGAGTTAGGGGACTAGAGGGATGGTGTTCGATGAGAGAGTTAGGGGACTAGAGGGATGGTGTTCGATGAGAGAGTTAGGGGACTAGAGGGATGGTGTTCGATGAGAGAGTTAGGGGACTAGAGGGATGGTCTTCGATGAGAGAGTTAGGGGACTAGAGGGATGGTCTTCGATGGGAGAGTTAGGGGACTAGAGGGATGGTCTTCGATGAGAGAGTTAGGGGACTAGAGGGATGGTCTTCGATGGGAGAGTTAGGGGACTAGAAGGATGGTCTTCGATGGGAGAGTTAGAGGACTAGAGGGATGGGCTTCGATGAGAGAGTTAGAGGACTAGAGGGATGGTCTTCGATGGGAGAGTTAGGGGACTAGAGGGATGGTCTTCGATGGGAGAGTTAGGGGACTAGAGGAATGGGCTTCGATGAGAGAGTTAGAGGACTAGAGGGATGGGCTTCGATGAGAGAGTTAGAGGACTAGAGGGATGGGCTTCGATGGGAGAGTTAGGGGACTAGAGGGATGGTGTTCGATGGGAGAGTTAGGGGACTAGAGGGATGGGCTTCGATGGGAGAGTTAGGGGACTAGAGGGATGGTCTTCGATGGGAGAGTTAGGGGACTAGAGGGATGGTCTTCGATGGGAGGGTTAGGAGACTAGAGGGATGGTCTTCGATGGGAGAGTTAGGGGACTAGAGGGATGGTCTTCGATGAGAGAGTTAGGGGACTAGAGGGATGGTCTTCGATGAGAGAGTTAGGGGACTAGAGGGATGGTCTTCGATGAGAGAGTTAGGGGACTAGAGGGATGGTGTTCGATGAGAGAGTTAGGGGACTAGAGGGATGGTCTTCGATGGGAGAGTTAGGGGACTAGAGGGATGGTGTTCGATGAGAGAGTTAGGGGACTAGAGGGATGGTCTTCGATGGGAGAGTTAGGGGACTAGAGGGATGGTGTTCGATGAGAGAGTTAGAGGACTAGAGGGATGGTGTTCGATGAGAGAGTTAGGGGACTAGAGGGATGGTGTTCGATGAAAGAGTTAGGGGACTAGAGGGATGGTCTTCGATGGGAGAGTTAGAGGACTAGAGGGATGGTGTTCGATGAGAGAGTTAGGGGACTAGAGGGATGGTGTTCGATGAGAGAGTTAGGGGACTAGAGGGATGGTCTTCGATGGGAGAGTTAGAGGACTAGAGGGATGGTGTTCGATGAGAGAGTTAGGGGACTAGAGGGATGGTGTTCGATGGGAGAGTTAGGGGACTAGAGGGATGGTCTTCGATGGGAGAGTTAGGGGACTAGAGGGATGGTGTTCGATGAGAGAGTTAGGGGACTAGAGGGATGGTGTTCGATGGGAGAGTTAGGGGACTAGAGGGATGGTCTTCGATGGGAGAGTTAGGGGACTAGAGGGATGGTGTTCGATGAGAGAGTTAGGGGACTAGAGGGATGGTGTTCGATGAGAGAGTTAGGGGACTAGAGGGATGGTGTTCGATGAGAGAGTTAGGGGACTAGAGGGATGGTCTTCGATGAGAGAGTTAGGGGACTAGAGGGATGGTCTTCGATGGGAGAGTTAGGGGACTAGAGGGATGGTCTTCGATGAGAGAGTTAGGGGACTAGAGGGATGGTCTTCGATGGGAGAGTTAGGGGACTAGAAGGATGGTCTTCGATGGGAGAGTTAGAGGACTAGAGGGATGGGCTTCGATGAGAGAGTTAGAGGACTAGAGGGATGGTCTTCGATGGGAGAGTTAGGGGACTAGAGGGATGGTCTTCGATGAGAGAGTTAGGGGACTAGAGGGATGGTCTTCGATGGGAGAGTTAGGGGACTAGAGGGATGGTGTTCGATGGGAGAGTTAGGGGACTAGAGGGATGGTCTTCGATGGGAGAGTTAGGGGACTAGAGGGATGGTGTTCGATGAGAGAGTTAGGGGACTAGAGGGATGGTGTTCGATGGGAGAGTTAGGGGACTAGAGGGATGGTCTTCGATGGGAGAGTTAGGGGACTAGAGGGATGGTGTTCGATGAGAGAGTTAGGGGACTAGAGGGATGGTGTTCGATGAGAGAGTTAGGGGACTAGAGGGATGGTGTTCGATGAGAGAGTTAGGGGACTAGAGGGATGGTCTTCGATGAGAGAGTTAGGGGACTAGAGGGATGGTCTTCGATGGGAGAGTTAGGGGACTAGAGGGATGGTCTTCGATGAGAGAGTTAGGGGACTAGAGGGATGGTCTTCGATGGGAGAGTTAGGGGACTAGAAGGATGGTCTTCGATGGGAGAGTTAGAGGACTAGAGGGATGGGCTTCGATGAGAGAGTTAGAGGACTAGAGGGATGGTCTTCGATGGGAGAGTTAGGGGACTAGAGGGATGGTCTTCGATGAGAGAGTTAGGGGACTAGAGGGATGGTCTTCGATGGGAGAGTTAGGGGACTAGAGGGATGGTGTTCGATGGGAGAGTTAGGGGACTAGAGGGATGGTCTTCGATGGGAGTGTTAGGGGACTAGAGGGATGGTCTTCGATGGGAGAGTTAGGAGACTAGAAGGATGGTCTTCGATGAGAGAGTTAGAGGACTAGAGGGATGGGCTTCGATGAGAGAGTTAGAGGACTAGAGGGATGGGCTTCGATGGGAGAGTTAGGGGACTAGAGGGATGGTGTTCGATGGGAGAGTTAGGGGACTAGAGGGATGGGCTTCGATGGGAGAGTTAGGGGACTAGAGGGATGGTCTTCGATGGGAGAGTTAGGGGACTAGAGGGATGGTCTTCGATGGGAGGGTTAGGAGACTAGAGGGATGGTCTTCGATGGGAGAGTTAGGGGACTAGAGGGATGGTCTTCGATGAGAGAGTTAGGGGACTAGAGGGATGGTCTTCGATGAGAGAGTTAGGGGACTAGAGGGATGGTCTTCGATGAGAGAGTTAGGGGACTAGAGGGATGGTGTTCGATGAGAGAGTTAGGGGACGAGAGGGATGGTCTTCGATGGGAGAGTTAGGGGACTAGAGGGATGGTGTTCGATGAGAGAGTTAGGGGACTAGAGGGATGGTCTTCGATGGGAGAGTTAGGGGACTAGAGGGATGGTGTTCGATGAGAGAGTTAGAGGACTAGAGGGATGGTGTTCGATGAGAGAGTTAGGGGACTAGAGGGATGGTGTTCGATGAGAGAGTTAGGGGACTAGAGGGATGGTCTTCGATGGGAGAGTTAGAGGACTAGAGGGATGGTGTTCGATGAGAGAGTTAGGGGACTAGAGGGATGGTGTTCGATGAGAGAGTTAGGGGACTAGAGGGATGGTCTTCGATGGGAGAGTTAGAGGACTAGAGGGATGGTGTTCGATGAGAGAGTTAGGGGACTAGAGGGATGGTGTTCGATGGGAGAGTTAGGGGACTAGAGGGATGGTCTTCGATGGGAGAGTTAGGGGACTAGAGGGATGGTGTTCGATGAGAGAGTTAGGGGACTAGAGGGATGGTCTTCGATGGGAGAGTTAGGGGACTAGAAGGATGGTCTTCGATGAGAGAGTTAGAGGACTAGAGGGATGGTCTTCGATGGGAGAGTTAGGGGACTAGAGGGATGGTCTTCGATGGGAGAGTTAGGGGACTAGAGGGATGGTCTTCGATGGGAGAGTTAGGGGACTAGAGGGATGGTCTTCGATGGGAGAGTTAGGGGACTAGAGGGATGGTCTACGATGGGAGGGTTAGGGGACTAGAGGGATGGTCTTCGATGGGAGAGTTAGGGGACTAGAGGGATGGTCTACGATGGGAGGGTTAGGGGACTAGAGGGATGGTCTTTCCTTGGCCTTGACTTGTCTTTGGTTGCTATCTGCAGAAATCTTCCGCCGACGTTCCCAGGATCGGAGTAACAAACACGTGAATAACAGTGTTTCCCTCAGTGCCAACAGCGTCTCCAATGAGGGAGCTTCAACAGAGGTGGCGACCAAGAAACCATGTTGTCAAAGCATCTGACCGTTGGCAGATTCAAGACTCTGGCCCATCGGGATCCCGTACCGTGTATTATCCGCCCTCTTCCTTCTCACCTAATACCTCCCTCCCTCCTTGCAACCCCTCCCGCCAGCCCCCGCACTTTGTTCACTGTTTATTCATCGGTTCCGTTATGCCAGGCAGCCTCGGAGTGCTGATAGGACCTGCATGCTTGGCATGGCCTTTGCCCTCCGCAAAGCTGAATGGAGCACCCTACCAAGCCCACATCACTGCCCTCCACGGCTGCCCGCACCAGCGCTCCCACCTGCCTGTGGGAGGACCAAATGGCCGCCCTCGCCCACCCTTCCCCCCACTTCCGCCTCTGGTGGGCATACCCCTGTTTCATTCCTTGAAGCTCTGCCTCGGAGGGCAGGGCTCTCCTGACTGAATGAGGTGGAGCCGATAGAGGCGGGAGCATAAACGGGAAATTGCGAAGGGGTCACTGGGCACTGGAGTGATGTCAAGACTCTCCTTTGGGACCTGGGTTCAGCTCGAGATTTACTCTGTATCTAACCCCCATGCTGTACCTGTCCTGGGAGTGTTTGATGGGGACAGTGTAGAGGGAGCTTTACTCTGTATCTAACCCCCGTGCTGTACCTGTCCTGGGAGTGTTTGATGGGGGACAGTGTAGAGGGAGCAGATTTCCTCTGTATCACATGGAAGTGGGATGTGCTGATATGGTTACTGGAGAAATTGTCCCCCAGCTTCATGAGAACTGACTGGCCCCCACTCCGCCCGGGCTCTTCAAAATGGCAGCTGGTCCACAAAGCAGACCAGGCCTTGGGGAGGGGCGGGGGGGGTTAGTGAGGGGTGGGGAGACCCCGGGTTATATGGCATTGAGCAGCTGGCTTGTGGGGCAAAGCTCCCTGGTCTGTATTTCTTTCACCGATGGGCAGCGACGGAGCTACAGAATATATTGGGAAAATCCCTGAATCCCAGGCGGCAGTGATGGAGGTTGATGAATCGGCCTCGAGTTCCCCGCCCAGGCAGCCAAGGGAAGATTATAACATTAATATATATTTGGAGATATTTGGTTGGGTTGTTGTTATATTAAATAATAAAACAAAGAGAATTTCTTCTCCGTTTGTACAAGCACGTGGTTCTTTTTTTTCAATCCTCACATCTGCTCTAGTTATTTTCAGCCGTCCCTAAAGGCCCAGTGAGTAAATTTACCACCTGGTTCATCGTGGCCCAGTAGGCCTCGGGTCTGATTCCCAGCCTGCACTAAATTAGCCAACTAGGTTGCCATGGCTTGCTCATTCCTGTTTGCTCGGGCCAGGCCTTCGGCTCGTAAGAGCTATTCGCCAGTCAGATAGTGTGGCCTGTAAGCGTTTGTGCTCTTGCGAATAAAAATTGAGAATTCATTTTTACACAGGCGTGTTTTAGCTCGGATTTTAAAAACATTTTGGAACAAAAATGTCAGAAAAATACGTGACCCTGGTGTTTACCTGTGGCAGCAACAATAATTTGCATTTATATAGCCTCTTTAACATAATAAGATGTCCCAAGGCGTGTCACAGGAGACTAAAGGGGAACAGTCGCGTAATCTTCCATCCTTACCTGGTCTGGCCGACATGTGACTCCAGACCCACAGCAATGTGGTTGACTCTTAAATGCCCCTCTGAAATGGCTGAGCAAGCCGCTCAGTTCAAGGGCAATTAGGGATGGGGAATAACTGCTGGCCTAGAATATATGCAGCGAACCCACATAAGGAGATATTAGGGGACGGGCGACCAAAAGCTCGGTCAAAGAGGTCGGTTTTAAGGAGCGTCTTAAAGGAGGAGGGTGGGGGTGGGGGGGGGGGTTGCGGAGAGGTTTAGGGCCCCAGGCAGCTGAAGACACGGCCGCCAATGGTGGAGCGATGGGAATCGGGGGGATGTGCGAGGTGGGAATTGGAGGAGCACAGGGATCTCGGAGGGTGTAGGGGCTGGAGGAGGTGTCAGAGATGGGGGGGCGGGGGAGGGGGGGGGGGGGTGCTGAGGAGGCCAGGGACGGATTTGTAAACAAGGGTGGGAATTTTACTATGGAGGCATTGCCAGACTGGGAGCCAGGGTGGGTCAGCGAGCACAGTGGGGTGGGTGGGAGTGAAAGGGCCTCGGTGGGAGTGAGGATTACACTTTATCAGAAGTCTAATTAGATTCTGGTTAAGCTGAGATCACGGTTAATGAAGCAGGTAGGTGCGTCTTGCAGAGTGAATGGCACACCCTGCCAAACCTGTTCAGGCTTCGAGCAGTGAGCATGTGTGTATTAACCCCAAAACTGTCGCCTACTGCGTGTTTTTCTCTGGGTCCAGCACTTTAGGAAGGGAGGAGGCCATTCAGCCCCTCCAGTCTGTTCCGCCACTCAGTCCGACCATGGCTGATCTGTATCTTAACTCCAACTCCCCGCTTTGGTTCTGTAATCCTTAATCCCCTTAACCCAACAAAAATCTATCCATCTCAGTTTGGAAATTCCCCCCCCCCCCCCCCTCCCCCACCGGCCTCGACAGCTTTTCGGGGGGAGAGAGTTCCAGATTTCCCACTCCCCCTTTGTGTGAAGAAGTGCTTCCTGACATCACCCCCTGAACGGCCTGGCTCCAATTTTAAGGTTCTGCCCCCTTGTTCTGGACTCCCCCTCCCCCCCCCACCAGAGGAAATAGTTTCTCTCTATCGACCCGATCGAATCCTTTAATCATCTTAAACCCCCTCGATTAGATCACCCCCTTAATCTTCTACACTCGAGGGGAATACAAGCCCAGTCTGTGTGACCTGTCCTCGTAATTTAACCCTTTCATCCCCGGGATCATTCTGGTGAATCTGCACTTCACCCCCTCCAAGGACAATATCTCCTTCCGGAGGTGCAGAGCCCGGAACTGAACCCAGTTACTCCAGATGGGGGTCTGAGCAGAGCTCTATATAACTGTAACATCACTTCCTCCTCTTTGGTATTCCTGCTCCCTTCGTTACAGACTAAATGTTGGGATTAATTATTCTGATTAATCAGGAAGCACCTCTTCACACAAAGGGGAGTGGAAATCCGGAACTCTCTCCCCCAAAACGCTGTCGAGGCTGGTGGGGGGGTCAGTTAGAAATTTCCAAACTGAGATTGATCGATTTTTGTTGGGTTAAGGGGATTAGACGAATCGGAAACAAGGTGGATAACATAAAAGGGACGAGAACATTGGGAAGACTGAAGCCATTGTTTTCCGTCCCCGCTCCAAACTCCGTTCCCGAGCTACCGACTCCATCCCTCTCCCCGGCAACAGTCTGAGATTAAACCAGTCTGTTCACAACCCTGGTGTCACACTTGACCCCGAGATGAGCTTCTGACCTCATATCTGCACCATCACTAAGAACCGCCTATTTCCACCTCCGTGACATCGTCCGACTTCACCCCTGTCTCAGCTCATCTGCTGCTGAAACCCTCATTCATGTCTTCATTACCTCTAGACTTGACTATTCCAACACACTCCTGGCTGGTCTCCCACATTCTACCCTCCGTAAACTTCAGCTCATCCAAAACTCTGCTACCCCCGTGTCCTAACTCACACCGAGTCCCGTTCACCCATCACCCCACTGTGCTCCCTGACCTACACTGGCTCCCGGTCTGGCAACACCTCCATTTTAAAATTCTCGTCCTCGTTTTCCAATCCCTCCTCCCTCCCTCCCTATCTCTGTCACCTCCTCCAGCCCTTACAACCCTCCGAGATCTCTGCGCTCCTCCAATTCCGGCCTCTTGCCCATCCCCCCGATTCCCATCGCTCCACCATTGGCGGCCGTGCCTTCAGCTGCCTGGGGGCCCTAAGCTCTGGAATTCCCTCCCTAAACCTCTCCGCCTCTCTCTCTCTCCTTTAAGACGCTCCTTAAAACCGACCTCTTTGACCGAGCTTTTGGTTGCCCGTCCCCTAATATCTCCTTATGTGGCTCGGGGTCAGATTTTGTTTGATAACATTCCAGTGAAGCACCCTGGAGTGTTTTGCTACGTTAAAGGTGCTATATAAATGCAATTGGTTCTCGTTGAATACCTTGGGGACCTGAGGTTGTGTCAGGCGCTATATAAATTCACAGTTCCTTGTTCTGTACCAACCTCAGTCTTGACTCTTGTCTTTCGAAAGAGGCCAGGCCCTGCCTGTGATGTCATGAAGCCTCTCCTTCCACTTCTGCATTCTTCTTCCTCTCGACTGTGCCTCGCGAGACAGGGACAGGGAGATTGGAAGGTGATTTGCTCAATATTACAGCAATTGCACCATCCCTGCTCTTCTACACTCGTGCTGATTGGCTGCTGAAAGTCACATTTGTCAGCATTCTCCCAGCAGCCAACCACTTCCTCCTCCACAGGGACCTGCGCGAGCGCCAGCACGGCACAATGCACAGCAAGAGTCCACAGACATCTGGATCTTGGCCCAGACTTGACATTCCCTAATGGCCCTGGAATTGGGGTGGGGGAAGACAGTCAGTCACTGGGAGGGAGACTGTCACTTGGGGGAGTGACAGTCGCTGACGAGAGTAAGCTTGTGGAGAACATAAAAACTGACTGTAAAAATTTCTATAGGTATGTGAAGAGAATGAGATTGGTGAAGACAAATGTAGGACCCTTACAGTCAGAAACAGGGGAATTTATTATGGGGAACAAAGAAATGGCTGACCAGCTAAATGCATACTTTGGTTCTGTCTTCACAAAGGAGGACACAAATATCAGACCAGAAATGTTGGGGAACACAGGGTTTAGTGAGAGAGAGGAACTGAAAGAAATCAGTATTAGTCAAGAAATGTTGTTGGGGAAATTGATGGGATTGAAGGCCGATAAATCCCCAGGGTCTGATGGGATGCATCCCAGAGTACTTAAGGAAGTGGCCCTAGAAATAGTGGATGCATTGGTGGTCATCTTCCAAGGTTCTATAGACTCTGGAACAGTTCCTACAGATTGGAGGGTAGCTAATGTAACCCCACTATTTAAAAAGGGAGGTAGAGAGAAAGCAGGGAATTATAGACCAGTCAGCCTGACGTCGGTAGTGGGGGAAATTCTAGAGTCCATTATCAACGATTTTACAGCAGAGCACTTAGAGAACAGCGGTAGAATCGGACAGAGTCAGCATGGATTTACGATAGGGAAATCATGCTTGCCAAATCTACTAGAATTCTTCGAGGATGTAACTAGTAGAGTTGATGAGGGGGAGCCAGTGGATGTGGTTTATTTGGACTTTCAGAAGGCTTTCGACAAAGTCCCACTTAAGAGATTAGCGTGTAAAATTAAAACACATGGGATTTATTTTTATTTAGAGATACAGCACTGAAACAGGCCCTTCGGCCCACCGAGTCTGTGCCGACCAAGAACCACCCATTGATACTAACCCTACAGTAATCCCATATTCCCTACCACCTACTTACACTAGGGGCAATTTACAATGGCCAATTTACCCATCAACCTGCAAGTCTTTGGCTGTGGGAGGAAACCGGAGCAACCAGTGAAAACCCACGCGGTCACAGGGAGAACTTGCAAACTCCGCACAGGCAGTACCCAGAATTGAACCCGGGTCACTAGAGCTGTGAGGCTGCGGTGCTAACCACTGCGCCACTGTGCCTCACTGTGGGGGTAGTGTATTGCGATGGAGAGAAAATTGGTTGGCAGACAGAAAACAAAGGGTAGGGATAAATGGGTCTTTTTCTGAATGGCAGGTAGTGACTAGTGGGGTACCGCAGGGATCGGTGCTAGGACCCCAGCTATTCACAATATATATTAATGATTTAGATGAGGGAACTAAATGTAAAATCTCCAAATTTGCAGATGACACAAAACTGGGTGGGAGAGTGAATTGTGAGGAGGATGCAGAGAGGCTTCAGGGTGATTTGGACAAGTTCAGTGAGTGGGCTAATGCATGGCAGATGCAGTATAATGTGGATAAATGTGAGGTTATCCACTTTGGTAGCAAAAACAGGAAGGCAGATTATTATCTGAACGGCTATAAACTGAGAGAGGGGAATATGCAATGAGACTTGGGTGTTCTCGTACACCAGTCGCTGAAGGTAAGCATGCAGGTGCAACAGGCGGTAAAAAAGGCAAATGGTATGTTGGCCTTCATAGCAAGAGGATTCGAGTACAGGAGCAGGGATGTCTTGCTGCAATTATACAGGGCCTTGGTGAGGCCACACCTGGAATATTGTGTGCAGTTTTGGCCTCCTTATCTGAGGAAGGATGTTCTTGCTATAGAGGGAGTGCAGAGAAGGTTTACCAGACTGATTCCTGGGATGGCGGGACTGACATATGAGGAGAGATTGAGTTGGTTAGGATTATATTCACTGGAGTTCAGAAGAGTGAGGGGGGATCTCATAGAAACCTATAAAATACTAACAGGATTTGACAGGGTAGATGCAGGAAGGATGTTCCCAATGGTGGGGGAGACCAGAACCAGGGGTCATAGTCTAAGGATACGGGGCAAACCTTTCAGGACTGAGACGAGGAGAAATTTCTTCACCCAGAGAGTGGTGAGCCTGTGGAATTCGCTACCACAGAAAGTAAAAAACTGAGGTTGCCCATCAAGTTAGTCATGTGACTAGCTGGTTTGACCATGTCCATTTGTGTATTCGGCCATCTTAGCAGTCAACCTGGAATGCGAGCTCCCCCACCTTCAATGTTGGTGATCAAAAGTCCATTGTGGGTTGAATGTGTCAGGGAATGGCTGCTTTGTCCTTCCAAACACTGTCTGCTAATATGAAAATGTCTTTTCCAGCCACAGCTGATCTGTTTAACAAGTCCTTTCTTCACTCCAGTAACAGTTTAAAATCAATGTTCATGACAAAATTAATATGCCTCACTCTTGGCAGGTGGGGGCCGAGCATGACAGTCACACATTCCATTAATGGGCAGGTGGCAAATGTGGGGAGGTTGCCACTGCCTGCCCGGGTTTAGTCAATATCCTGGGTGAGCCCGACCCTGTCCTGCATTGGTCTATCTCTTTACTGGATTGGCCTGTCTCTATCCCCAGGTTGCTCTGTCTCTCTATCCCGGTTTGGTCTGTCCCTCTCTCCGTCCCGGGTTGGTTTGTCTCTCTCCCTGTCCCGGGTTGGTCGGTCTCTCTCCCTCTCTATCCCAGGTTGGTCTGTCTCTCTCTCTATCCCCAGGTTGCTCTGTCTCTCTATCCCGGTTTGGTCTGACTCTCTCTGTCCCGGGATGGTCTGTCCCTCTCTCTGTCCCGGGTTGGTTTGTCTCTCTCTATATCCCGGGTTGGTCTGTCTCTCTCTCTATCCCGGGTTGGTCTGTCTCTCTCTCTTTCTCTATCCTGGGTTGGTCTGTCTCTCTCTCTTTCTCTATCCTGGGTTGGTCTGTCTCTCTCTCTCTCTCTATCCTGGGTTGGTCTGTCTCTCTCTCTCTCTATCCTGGGTTGGTCTGTCTCTCTCTCTCTCTATCCTGGGTTGGTCTGTCTCTTTCTCTCTATCCCGGGTTGGTCTGTCTCTCTCTCTCTATCCCGGGTTGGTCTGTCTCTCTCTCTCTATCCCGGGTTGGTCTGTCTCTCTCTCTCTCTCTGTCCCGGGTTGGTCTGTCTCTCTCTCTCTCTGTCCCGGGTTGGTTTGTCTCTTTCTCTCTCTCTGTCCCGGGTTGGTCTGTCTGTCTGTCTGTCTCTCTCTCTCTCTCTCTGTCCCGGGTTGGTCTGTCTCTCTGTCTCTCTATCTCTGTCCCGGGTTGGTTTGTCCGTCTCTCTCTCTCTGTCCCGGGTTGGTTTCTATCCCGGGTTGGTTTGTCTCTCTCCCTCTCTCTCTCTCTGTCCCGGATTGGTTTGTCTCTCTCTCTCTCTCTCTCTGTCCCGGGTTGGTCTGTCTCTCTCTCTCTCTCTGTCTGTCTGTCCCGGGTTGGTTTCTGTCCCGGGTTGGTTTGTCTCTCTCTCTCTCTCTGTCCCGGGTTGGTTTGTCTCTCTCCCTCTCTCTCTCTCTGTCCCGGATTGGTTTGTCTCTCTCTCTCTCTCTGTCCCGGGTTGGTTTGTCTCTCTCCCTCTCTCTCTCTCTGTCCCGGATTGGTTTGTCTCTCTCTCTCTCTCTCTCTGTCCCGGGTTGGTTTGTCTGTCTGTCTGTCTGTCTCTCTCTCTCTCTGTCACGGGTTGGTCTCTCTCCATCCCGGGTTGGTCTGTTCCTGTCCCAGGTTGGTCTGTCTGTCTGTCTCTCTCGGGTTTGTCTGTCTGTCTCCCTCTCTGTCCCAGGTTGGTCTGTCTCTCTCTCTCTCTCTCTGTCCCGGGTTGGTCTGTCTCTCTCTCTCTCTGTCCCGGGTTGGTCTGTCTCTCTCTCTGTGTCCTGGGTTAGTCTGTCGGTCTGTCTCTCTCTGTCCCGGGTTAGTCTCTCTCTCTCTCTCTCTGTGTCCTGGGTTTGTTTGTCTGTCTGTCTGTGTGTCTCTCTCTCTGTCCCGGGTTGGTCTCTCACTCTCTCTGTGTCCTGGGTTTGTCTGTCTGTGTGTCTGTCTCTCTCTGTCCCGGGTTAGTCTCTCTCTCTCTCTCTCTCTGTGTCCTGGGTTAGTCTGTCTGTCTCTCTCTCTCTGTGTCCTGGGTTAGTCTGTCTCTCTCTCTCTCTCTGTCCCGGGTTAGTCTCTCTCTCTCTCTCTCTCTGTGTCCTGGGTTAGTCTGTCTGTCTCTCTCTCTCTGTCCCGGGTTGGTCTCTCTCTCTCTCTGTGTCCTGGGTTTGTCTGTCTGTGTGTCTGTCTCTCTCTGTCCCGGGTTAGTCTCTCTCTCTCTCTCTCTGTGTCCTGGGTTAGTCTGTCTGTCTCTCTCTCTCTGTCCCGGGTTGGTCTCTCTCTCTCTCTCTGTGTCCTGGGTTTGTCTGTCTGTCTGTGTGTCTCTCTCTCTGTCCCGGGTTGGTCTCTCTCTCTCTCTCTGTGTCCTGGGTTTGTCTGTCTGTCTGTGTGTCTCTCTCTCTGTCCCGGGTTGGTCTCTCTCTCTCTCTCTGTGTCCTGGGTTTGTTTATCTGTCTGTCTGTCTGTCTCTCTCTCTCTGTCCCGGGTTGGTCTCTCTCTCTCTCTCTGTGTCCTGGGTTTGTCTGTCTGTCTGTGTGTCTCTCTCTCTGTCCCGGGTTGGTCTCTCTCTCTCTCTGTGTCCTGGGTTAGTCTGTCGGTCTGTCTCTCTCTGTCCCGGGTTAGTCTCTCTCTCTCTCTCTCTGTCTGTCCTGGGTTTGTTTGTCTGTCTGTCTGTGTGTGTCTCTCTCTGTCCCGGGTTGGTCTCTCTCTCTCTCTCTCTGTGTCCTGGGTTAGTCTGTCTGTCTGTCTCTCTCTCTGTCCCAGGTTAGTCTCTCTCTCTCTCTCTCTCTCTGTGTCCTGGGTTTGTTTGTCTGTCTGTCTGTGTCTCTCTCTCTCTGTCCCGGGTTAGTCTCTCCCTCTCTCTCTGTGTCCTGGGTTTGTTTGTCTGTCTGTGTCTCTCTCTCTCTCTGTCCCGGCTTGGTCTCTCTCTCTCTCTCTCTGTGTCCTGGGTTAGTCTGTCTGTCTGTCTCTCTCACTCTCTCTCTGTCCCGGGTTAGTCTCTCTCTCTCTCTCTCTGTCTGTCTGTCCCGGGTTAGTCTGTCTCTCTCTCTCTCTCTCTCTCTCTCTCTCTCTCTGTGTCCTGGGTTTGTTTGTCTGTCTGTCTCTCTCGCTCTCTGTCCCGGGTTTGTCTCTCTCTCTGTGTCCTGGGTTAGTCTGTCTGTCTCTCTCTCTCTGTCCCGGGTTAGTCTCTCCCTCTCTCTCTGTGTCCTGGGTTTGTTTGTCTGTCTGTGTGTGTCTCTCTCTCTGTCCCGGCTTGGTCTCTCTCTCTCTCTCTCTCTGTGTCCTGGGTTAGTCTGTCTGTCTCTCTCTCTGTCCTGGGTTGGTCTCTCTCTGTGTGTCCTGGGTTAGTCTGTCTGTCTGTCTCTCTCACTCTCTCTCTGTCCCGGGTTAGTCTCTCTCTCTCTCTCTCTGTCTGTCTGTCCCGGGTTAGTCTGTCTCTCTCTCTCTCTCTCTCTCTCTCTCTCTGTGTCCTGGGTTTGTTTGTCTGTCTGTCTCTCTCGCTCTCTGTCCCGGGTTTGTCTCTCTCTCTGTGTCCTGGGTTAGTCTGTCTGTCTCTCTCTCTCTGTCCCGGGTTAGTCTCTCCCTCTCTCTCTGTGTCCTGGGTTTGTTTGTCTGTCTGTGTGTGTCTCTCTCTCTGTCCCGGCTTGGTCTCTCTCTCTCTCTCTCTCTGTGTCCTGGGTTAGTCTGTCTCTCTCTCTCTCTGTCACGGGTTGGTCTCTCTCCATCCCGGGTTGGTCTGTTCCTGTCCCAGGTTGGTCTGTCTGTCTGTCTCTCTCGGGTTTGTCTGTCTGTCTCCCTCTCTGTCCCAGGTTGGTCTGTCTCTCTCTCTCTCTCTCTCTGTCCCGGGTTGGTCTGTCTCTCTCTCTGTGTCCTGGGTTAGTCTGTCTGTCTGTCT
Organism: Heterodontus francisci; assembly: GCF_036365525.1. Lineage (NCBI taxonomy): Eukaryota > Metazoa > Chordata > Chondrichthyes > Heterodontiformes > Heterodontidae > Heterodontus > Heterodontus francisci. Next base: position 10,479,043 of record NC_090416.1, read on the forward strand.
CTCTCTGTCCCGGGTTGGTCTCTCTCTCTCTCTCTCTCTGTGTCCTGGGTTAGTCTGTCTCTCTCTCTCTCTGTCACGGGTTGGTCTCTCTCCATCCCGGGTTGGTCTGTTCCTGTCCCAGGTTGGTCTGTCTGTCTGTCTCTCTCGGGTTTGTCTGTCTGTCTCCCTCTCTGTCCCAGGTTGGTCTGTCTCTCTCTCTCTCTCTCTCTGTCCCGGGTTGGTCTGTCTCTCTCTCTGTGTCCTGGGTTAGTCTGTCTGTCTGTCTCTCTCTGTCCCGGGTTGGTCCCTCTCTCTCTCTCTGTGTCCTGGGTTAGTCTGTCTGTCTCTCTCTCTCTGTCCCGGGTTGGTCTCTCTCTCTGTGTCCTGGGTTAGTCTGTCTCTCTCTCTCTCTCTCTCTCTGTCCCGGGTTGGTCTCTCTCTCTCTCTCTCTGTGTCCTGGGTTAGTCTGTCTGTCAGTCTGTCTCTCTCTCTCTCTGTCCCGGGTTGGTCTCTCTCTCTCTGTGTCCTGGGTTAGTCTGTCTGTCTGTCTCTCTCTGTCCCGGGTTGGTCCCTCTCTCTCTCTCTGTGTCCTGGGTTAGTCTGTCTGTCTCTCTCTCTCTGTCCCGGGTTGGTCTCTCTCTCTGTGTCCTGGGTTAGTCTGTCTCTCTCTCTCTCTCTCTCTCTGTCCCGGGTTGGTCTCTCTCTCTCTCTCTCTGTGTCCTGGGTTAGTCTGTCTGTCAGTCTGTCTCTCTCTCTCTCTGTCCCGGGTTGGTCTCTCTCTCTCTGTGTCCTGGGTTAGTCTGTCTGTCTCTCTCTCTCTCTCTGTCCCGGGTTGGTCCCTCTCTCTCTCTCTCTCTCTCTCTGTCCCGGGTTGGTCCCTCTCTCTCTCTCTCTCTCTCTGTCCTGGGTTAGTCTGTCTCTCTCTCTCTCTCTCTCTCTGTCCCGGGTTGGTCCCTCTCTCTCTCTCTCTCTCTCTGTCCTGGGTTAGTCTGTCTCTCTCTCTCTCTCTCTCGCTCTCTCTCCCGGGTTGGTCTCTCTCTCTGTGTCCTGGGTTAGTCTGTCTGTGTCTCTCTCTCTCTGTCCCGGGTTAGTCTCTCCCTCTCTCTCTGTGTCCTGGGTTTGTTTGTCTGTCTGTGTGTGTCTCTCTCTCTGTCCCGGCTTGGTCTCTCTCTCTCTCTCTCTCTGTGTCCTGGGTTAGTCTGTCTGTCTCTCTCTCTGTCCTGGGTTGGTCTCTCTCTCTGTGTCCTGGGTTAGTCTGTCTGTCTGTCTGTCTCTCTCTCTCTCTCTCTCTCACTGTGTCCTGGGTGTGTTTGTCTGTCTGTCTGTGTGTCTCTCTCTCTGTCCCGAGTTGGTCTGTCTGTCTCTCTCTCTCTCTCTCTCTGTCTGTCTGTCCCGGGTTAGTCTGTCTCTCTCTCTCTGTCTGTCTGTCCCGGGTTAGTCTGTCTCTCTCTCTCTCTGTGTCCTGGGTTTGTTTGTCTGTCTCTCTCTCTCTGTCCCGGGTTGGTCTCTCTCTCGCTCTCTGTCCCAGGTTGGTCTGTCTGTCTGTCTCTCTCTCTCTCTCTCTCTGTCCCGGGTTAGTCTGTCTCTCTCTCTCTCTCTGTCTGTTCTGGGTTAGTCTGTCTCTCTCTCTCTCTGTGTCCTGGGTTTGTTTGTCTGTCTCTCTCTCTCTGTCCCGGGTTGGTCTCTCTCTCGCTCTCTGTCCCAGGTTGGTCTGTCTGTCTGTCTCTCTCTCTCTCTCTCTCTGTCCCGGGTTAGTCTGTCTCTCTCTCTCTCTCTGTCTGTTCTGGGTTAGTCTGTCTCTCTCTCTCTCTGTGTCCTGGGTTTGTTTGTCTGTCTCTCTCTCTCTGTCCCGGGTTGGTCTCTCTCTCGCTCTCTGTCCCAGGTTGGTCTGTCTGTCTGTCTCTCTCTCTCTCTCTCTCTGTCCCGGGTTAGTCTGTCTCTCTCTCTCTCTCTGTCTGTTCTGGGTTAGTCTGTCTCTCTCTCTCTCTGTGTCCTGGGTTTGTTTGTCTGTCTGTGTCTCTCTCTCTCTGTCCCGGGTTGGTCTCTCTCTCGCTCTCTGTCCCGGGTTGGTCTCTCTCTCTGTGCCCTGGGTTAGTCTGTATGTCTGTCTCTCTCTCTCTCTGTCTGTCCCGGGTTTGTTTGTCTGTCTGTCTCTCTCTCACGTTCTCTCTCTCTCTGTCCCGGGTTGGTCTCTCTCTCTCTCTCTCTCTCTCTGTGTCCTGGGTTAGTCTGTCTGTCTGTCTGTCTCTCTCTCTCTCTGTCCCGGGTTGGTCTCTCTCTCTCTCTGTGTCCTGGGTTAGTCTGTCTCTCTCTCTCTCTCTCTCGCTCTCTCTCCCGGGTTGGTCTCTCTCTCTGTGTCCTGGGTTAGTCTGTCTCTCTCTCTCTCTCTCTGTCCTGGGTTTGGCTGGCTGTCTCTCTCTCTCACTCTCGCTCTCTCTCCCGGGTTGGTCTCTCTCTCTGTGTCCTGGGTTAGTCTGTCTGTCTGTGTCTCTCTCTCTCTGTCCTGGGTTGGTCCCTCTCTCTCTCTCTCTGTGTCCTGGGTTTGTTTGTCTGTCTGTGTCTCTCTCTCTCTGTCCCGGGTTGGTCTCTCTCTCGCTCTCTGTCCTGGGTTAGTCTGTATGTCTGTCTCTCTCTCTCTCTGTCTGTCCCGGGTTTGTTTGTCTGTCTGTCTCTCTCTCACGTTCTCTCTCTCTCTGTCCCGGGTTGGTCTCTCTCTCTCTCTCTGTGTCCTGGGTTAGTCTGTCTGTCTGTCTGTCTCTCTCTCTCTCTGTCCCGGGTTGGTCTCTCTCTCTCTCTGTGTCCTGGGTTAGTCTGTCTCTCTCTCTCTCTCTCTCGCTCTCTGTCCCGGGTTGGTCTCTCTCTCTGTGTCCTGGGTTAGTCTGTCTCTCTCTCTCTCTCTCTGTCCTGGGTTTGGCTGGCTGTCTCTCTCTCGCTCTCTGTCTGTCCCGGGTTGGTCTCTCTCTCTGTGTCCTGGGTTAGTCTGTCTGTCTGTCTGTCTCTCTCTCTCTCTGTCCCGGGTTGGTCTCTCTCTCTCTCTGTGTCCTGGGTTAGTCTGTCTCTCTCTCTCTCACTCTCGCTCTCTCTCCCGGGTTGGTCTCTCTCTCTGTGTCCTGGGTTAGTCTGTCTGTCAGTCTGTCTGTCTCTCTCTCTCTGTGTCCTGGGTTTGGCTGGCTGTCTCTCTCTCTCACTCTCGCTCTCTGTCCCGGGTTGGTCTCTCTCTCTCTC
>NC_090416.1:10484746-10492246 GCF_036365525.1 Heterodontus francisci
TCTGTCTCTCTCTCTCTCTCTCTCTGTCCCGGGTTGGTCCCTTTCTCTCTCTCTCTCTGTCCTGGGTTAGTCTGTCTGTCTGTCTGTCTCTCTCTCTCTGTCTGTCCCGGGTTGGTCCCTCTCTCTCTCTCTGTCCCGGGTTGGTCCCTCTCTCTCTCTCTCTCTCTGTCCTGGGTTAGTCTGTCTGTCTGTCTCTCTCTCTGTCCCGGGTTGGTTCCTCTCTCTCTTTCTCTGTCCCGGGTTAGTCTGTCTGTCTGTCTCTCTCTCTCTGTCTGTCCCGGGTTGGTCCCTCTCTCTCTCTCTCTGTCCTGGGTTAGTCTGTCTGTCTGTCTCTGTCTCTCTCTCTGTCTGTCCCGGGTTGGTCTCTCTCTCTCTCACTCTGTCCTGGGTTAGTCTGTCTCTCTCTCTCGCTCGCTCGCTCTCTGTCCCGGGTTGGTCTATTCCTGTCCTGGTCTCCGCCCTGCTTCTCCCATTGGCTGAGCTCTCTCTCTCCGAGGGTGAAGTTGCCTCTTTGCCAAGTTCGGGGAAAGTTGGAGCCGCGAAGAGAGGGAGACCGGGACAGGAAGAGGAACTGACACAGGACAGACTCACCCGGGACAGGAACAAAAACAGAGACAGACCCACCCGGGACAGCAACAGGAGTTACAACATGGGCGGAAAGGAGGACGAGTATGATTACCTGTTTAAAAGTAAGAGACAAATTCGAACAGAGAGAGAGAGAGTGAAAGGCGGAAAGAAAAAGGTAGGAGAGGGAGGGAGAGTGACAGGGAGGGTAAAGGAGACAGAAACAGACAGAGTCTCTATTAGTAACACCTCTCCAGCTGGAATTGACTGGGTTACTTTCTCTCTCTCTCTCTCTCTCTCCCCCTTTCTGTTTGTCCTCTCTCTCTCTCTCTCTCTCTCTCTCTCTCCCCCTGTCTGTTTGTCCTCTCTCTCTCTCTCTCTCTCTCCCTTTCTGTTTGTCCTCTCTCTCTCTCTCTCCCCCTTTCTGTTTGTCCTCTCTCTCTCTCTCTCTCTCTCCCCCCCTTTCTGTTTGTCCTCTCTCTCTCTCTCTCTCTCTCCCCCTTTCTGTTTGTCCTCTCTCTCTCTCTCTCTCTCTCCCCCTTTCTGTTTGTCCTCTCTCTCTCTCTCTCTCTCTCCCCCTTTCTGTTTGTCCTCTCTCTCTCTCTCTCTCTCTCCCCCTTTCTGTTTGTCCTCTCTCTCTCTCTCTCTCTCTCCCCCTTTCTGTTTGTCCTCTCTCTCTCTCTCTCTCTCTCTCCCCCTTTCTGTTTGTCCTCTCTCTCTCTCTCTCTCTCTCCCCCTTTCTGTTTGTCCTCTCTCTCTCTCTCTCTCTCTCTCTCTCTCCCCCCCTTTCTGTTTGTCCTCTCTCTCTCTCTCTCTCCCCCTTTCTGTTTGTCCTCTCTCTCTCTCTCTCTCTCTCTCTCCCCCTTTCTGTTTGTCCTCTCTCTCTCTCTCTCTCTCTCTCTCTCTCCCCCCTTTCTGTTTGTCCTCTCTCTCTCTCTCTCTCCCCCTTTCTGTTTGTCCTCTCTCTCTCTCTCTCTCTCTCTCTCCCCCTTTCTGTTTGTCCTCTCTCTCTCTCTCTCTCTCTCTCTCTCTCCCCCCCTTTCTGTTTGTCCTCTCTCTCTCTCTCTCTCCCCCTTTCTGTTTGTCCTCTCTCTCTCTCTCTCTCTCTCTCTCTCCCCCTTTCTGTTTGTCCTCTCTCTCTCTCTCTCTCTCTCTCTCTCCCCCTTTCTGTTTGTCCTCTCTCTCTCTCTCTCTCTCTCTCTCTCTCCCCCTTTCTGTTTGTCCTCTCTCTCTCTCTCTCTCTCTCTCTCCCCCTTTCTGTTTGTCCTCTCTCTCTCTCTCTCTCTCTCTCTCCCCCTTTCTGTTTGTCCTCTCTCTCTCTCTCTCTCTCTCTCTCCCCCTTTCTGTTTGTCCTCTCTCTCTCTCTCTCTCTCTCTCTCCCCCTTTCTGTTTGTCCTCTCTCTCTCTCTCTCTCTCTCTCCCCCTTTCTGTTTGTCCTCTCTCTCTCCCCCTTTCTGTTTGTCCTCTCTCTCTCTCTCTCTCTCTCTCCCCCTTTCTGTTTGTCCTCTCTCTCTCTCTCTCTCTCTCTCTCTCCCCCTTTCTGTTTGTCCTCTCTCTCTCTCTCTCTCTCTCTCCCCCTTTCTGTTTGTCCTCTCTCTCTCTCTCTCTCTCTCCCTTTCTGTTTGTCCTCTCTCTCTCTCTCTCTCCCCCTTTCTGTTTGTCCTCTCTCTCTCTCTCTCTCTCTCTCTCTCTCTCTCCCCCTTTCTGTTTGTCCTCTCTCTCTCTCTCTCTCTCTCTCTCTCTCTCCCCCTTTCTGTTTGTCCTCTCTCTCTCTCTCTCTCTCTCTCCCCCTTTCTGTTTGTCCTCTCTCTCTCTCTCTCTCTCTCTCCCCCTTTCTGTTTGTCCTCTCTCTCTCTCTCTCTCTCCCCCTTTCTGTTTGTCCTCTCTCTCTCTCTCTCTCTCCCCCTTTCTGTTTGTCCTCTCTCTCTCTCTCTCTCTCTCTCTCCCCCTTTCTGTTTGTCCTCTCTCTCTCTCTCTCTCTCCCCCTTTCTGTTTGTCCTCTCTCTCTCTCTCTCTCTCTCTCTCTCCCCCTTTCTGTTTGTCCTCTCTCTCTCTCTCTCTCTCTCTCTCTCTCCCCCTTTCTGTTTGTCCTCTCTCTCTCTCTCTCTCTCTCTCCCCCTTTCTGTTTGTCCTCTCTCTCTCTCTCTCTCCCCCTTTCTGTTTGTCCTCTCTCTCTCTCTCTCTCTCTCTCCCCCTTTCTGTTTGTCCTCTCTCTCTCTCTCTCTCTCTCTCTCCCCCTTTCTGTTTGTCCTCTCTCTCTCTCTCTCTCTCTCTCTCTCCCCTTTCTGTTTGTCCTCTCTCTCTCTCTCTCTCTCTCTCTCTCCCCCTTTCTGTTTGTCCTCTCTCTCTCTCTCTCTCTCTCTCTCCCCCTTTCTGTTTGTCCTCTCTCTCTCTCTCTCTCTCTCTCCCCCTGTCTGTTTGTCCTCTCTCTCTCTCTCTCCCCCTGTCTGTTTGTCCTCTCTCTCTCTCTCTCTCTCTCTCTCCCCCTTTCTGTTTGTCCTCTCTCTCTCTCTCTCTCTCTCTCTCCCCCTTTCTGTTTGTCCTCTCTCTCTCTCTCTCTCTCTCTCTCCCCCTTTCTGTTTGTCCTCTCTCTCTCTCTCTCTCTCTCTCTCCCCCTTTCTGTTTGTCCTCTCTCTCTCTCTCTCTCTCCCCCTTTCTGTTTGTCCTCTCTCTCTCTCTCTCTCTCTCCCCCTTTCTGTTTGTTCTCTCTCTCTCTCTCTCCCCCTTTCTGTTTGTCCTCTCTCTCTCTCTCTCTCTCTCTCCCCCTTTCTGTTTGTCCTCTCTCTCTCTCTCTCTCTCTCTCCCCCTTTCTGTTTGTCCTCTCTCTCTCTCTCTCTCTCCCCCTTTCTGTTTGTCCTCTCTCTCTCTCTCTCTCTCTCTCTCTCCCCCTTTCTGTTTGTCCTCTCTCTCTCTCTCTCTCTCCCCCTTTCTGTTTGTTCTCTCTCTCTCTCTCTCTCTCCCCCCCCCTTTCTGTTTGTCCTCTCTCTCTCTCTCTCTCTCCCCCCCTTTCTGTTTGTCCTCTCTCTCTCTCTCTCTCTCCCCCCCTTTCTGTTTGTCCTCTCTCTCTCTCTCTCTCTCTCCCCCCCTTTCTGTTTGTCCTCTCTCTCTCTCTCTCTCTCTCTCTCCCCCCCTTTCTGTTTGTCCTCTCTCTCTCTCTCTCTCTCTCCCCCTTTCTGTTTGTCCTCTCTCTCTCTCTCTCTCTCTCCCCCTTTCTGTTTGTCCTCTCTCTCTCTCTCTCTCTCTCTCCCCCTTTCTGTTTGTCCTCTCTCTCTCTCTCTCTCTCCCCCTTTCTGTTTGTCCTCTCTCTCTCCCCCTTTCTGTTTGTTCTCTCTCTCTCTCTCTCTCTCTCTCTCCCCCCCTTTCTGTTTGTCCTCTCTCTCTCTCTCTCTCTCTCTCTCCCCCCCTTTCTGTTTGTCCTCTCTCTCTCTCTCTCTCTCTCTCTCTCCCCCTTTCTGTTTGTCCTCTCTCTCTCTCTCTCTCTCTCCCCCTTTCTGTTTGTCCTCTCTCTCTCTCTCTCTCTCTCCCCCTTTCTGTTTGTCCTCTCTCTCTCTCTCTCTCTCTCTCTCTCCCCCTTTCTGTTTGTCCTCTCTCTCTCTCTCTCTCTCCCCCTTTCTGTTTGTCCTCTCTCTCTCCCCCTTTCTGTTTGTTCTCTCTCTCTCTCTCTCTCTCTCTCTCTCTCCCCCCCTTTCTGTTTGTCCTCTCTCTCTCTCTCTCTCTCTCTCTCTCCCCCCCTTTCTGTTTGTCCTCTCTCTCTCTCTCTCTCTCCCCCTTTCTGTTTTTCCTCTCTCTCTCTCTCTCTATCTCCCCCTTTCTGTTTGTCCTCTCTCTCTCTCTCTCTCTCTCTCCCCCTTTCTGTTTGTCCTCTCTCTCTCTCTCTCTCTCTCTCTCTCTCCCCCTTTCTGTTTGTTCTCTCTCTCTCTCTCTCTCTCCCCCTTTCTGTTTGTCCTCTCTCTCTCTCTCTCTCTCCCCCTTTCTGTTTGTCCTCTCTCTCTCTCTCTCTCTCTCTCCCCCTTTCTGTTTGTCCTCTCTCTCTCTCTCTCTCTCTCTCTCTCCCCCTTTCTGTTTGTCCTCTCTCTCTCTCTCTCTCTCTCCCCTTTCTGTTTGTCCTCTCTCTCTCTCTCTCTCTCTCTCTCTCTCCCCCTTTCTGTTTGTCCTCTCTCTCTCTCTCTCTCTCTCTCTCTCTCCCCTTGTCTGTTTGTCCTCTCTCTCTCTCTCTCTCTCTCTCTCCCCCTGTCTGTTTGTCCTCTCTCTCTCTCTCTCTCTCTCTCTCCCCCTGTCTGTTTGTCCTCTCTCTCTCTCTCTCTCTCTCTCTCCCCCTTTCTGTTTGTCCTCTCTCTCTCTCTCTCTCTCTCCCCCTTTCTGTTTGTCCTCTCTCTCTCTCTCTCTCTCTCTCTCCCCCTTTCTGTTTGTCCTCTCTCTCTCTCTCTCTCTCTCCCCCTTTCTGTTTGTCCTCTCTCTCTCTCTCTCTCTCCCCCTTTCTGTTTGTCCTCTCTCTCTCTCTCTCTCTCTCTCTCCCCCTGTCTGTTTGTCCTCTCTCTCTCTCTCTCTCTCTCTCTCCCCCTGTCTGTTTGTCCTCTCTCTCTCTCTCTCCCCCTTTCTGTTTGTCCTCTCTCTCTCTCTCTCTCTCTCCCCCTTTCTGTTTGTCCTCTCTCTCTCTCTCTCTCTCTCTCCCCCTTTCTGTTTGTCCTCTCTCTCTCTCTCTCTCTCTCCCCCTTTCTGTTTGTCCTCTCTCTCTCTCTCTCTCTCTCTCCCCCTTTCTGTTTGTCCTCTCTCTCTCTCTCTCTCCCCCTTTCTGTTTGTCCTCTCTCTCTCTCTCTCTCTCTCTCTCTCCCCCTGTCTGTTTGTCCTCTCTCTCTCTCTCTCTCTCTCTCTCCCCCTGTCTGTTTGTCCTCTCTCTCTCTCTCTCTCTCTCTCTCCCCCTTTCTGTTTGTCCTCTCTCTCTCTCTCTCTCTCTCTCCCCCTTTCTGTTTGTCCTCTCTCTCTCTCTCTCTCTCTCTCCCCCTTTCTGTTTGTCCTCTCTCTCTCTCTCTCTCTCTCTCTCTCTCCCCCTTTCTGTTTGTCCTCTCTCTCTCTCTCTCTCTCTCTCTCTCTCTCCCCCTTTCTGTTTGTCCTCTCTCTCTCTCTCTCTCTCCCCCTTTCTGTTTGTCCTCTCTCTCTCTCTCTCTCTCCCCCTTTCTGTTTGTCCTCTCTCTCTCTCTCTCTCTCTCTCTCCCCCTTTTCTGTTTGTCCTCTCTCTCTCTCTCTCTCTCTCTCTCTCTCCCCCTTTCTGTTTGTCCTCTCTCTCTCTCTCTCTCTCTCTCCCCCTTTCTGTTTGTCCTCTCTCTCTCTCTCTCTCTCCCCCTTTCTGTTTGTCCTCTCTCTCTCTCTCTCTCCCCCTTTCTGTTTGTCCTCTCTCTCTCTCTCTCTCTCTCTCTCTCCCCCTTTCTGTTTGTCCTCTCTCTCTCTCTCTCTCTCTCTCTCTCCCCCTTTCTGTTTGTCCTCTCTCTCTCTCTCTCTCTCTCTCTCCCCCTTTCTGTTTGTCCTCTCTCTCTCTCTCTCTCTCTCTCTCTCTCCCCCTGTCTGTTTGTCCTCTCTCTCTCTCTCTCTCTCTCTCTCTCCCCCTGTCTGTTTGTCCTCTCTCTCTCTCTCTCTCCCCCTGTCTGTTTGTCCTCTCTCTCTCTCTCTCTCTCTCTCCCCCTTTCTGTTTGTCCTCTCTCTCTCTCTCTCTCTCTCCCCCTTTCTGTTTGTCCTCTCTCTCTCTCTCTCTCTCTCCCCCTTTCTGTTTGTCCTCTCTCTCTCTCTCTCTCTCTCCCCCTTTCTGTTTGTCCTCTCTCTCTCTCTCTCTCTCTCTCTCTCTCTCCCTTTCTGTTTGTCCTCTCTCTCTCTCTCTCTCTCTCTCTCCCCCTTTCTGTTTGTCCTCTCTCTCTCTCTCTCTCTCTCTCTCTCTCTCCCCCTTTCTGTTTGTCCTCTCTCTCTCTCTCTCTCTCTCTCTCTCTCCCCCTTTCTGTTTGTCCTCTCTCTCTCTCTCTCTCTCTCTCTCTCCCCCTTTCTGTTTGTCCTCTCTCTCTCTCTCTCTCTCTCTCTCTCTCTCTCTCTCTCCCCCTTTCTGTTTGTCCTCTCTCTCTCTCTCTCTCTCTCTCTCCCCCTTTCTGTTTGTCCTCTCTCTCTCTCTCTCTCTCTCTCTCTCCCCCTTTCTGTTTGTTCTCTCTCTCTCTCTCTCTCTCTCTCTCTCCCCCTTTCTGTTTGTCCTCTCTCTCTCTCTCTCTCTCTCTCTCCCCCTTTCTGTTTGTCCTCTCTCTCTCTCTCTCTCTCTCTCTCTCTCTCCCCCTTTCTGTTTGTCCTCTCTCTCTCTCTCTCTCTCTCTCTCTCTCTCTCTCCCCCTTTCTGTTTGTCCTCTCTCTCTCTCTCTCTCTCTCTCTCCCCCTTTCTGTTTGTCCTCTCTCTCTCTCTCCCCCTTTCTGTTTGTCCTCTCTCTCTCTCTCTCTCTCTCTCCCCCTTTCTGTTTGTCCTCTCTCTCTCTCTCTCTCTCTCTCTCCCCCTTTCTGTTTGTCCTCTCTCTCTCTCTCTCTCTCTCTCCCCCTTTCTGTTTGTCCTCTCTCTCTCTCTCTCTCTCTCTCCCCCTTTCTGTTTGTCCTCTCTCTCTCTCTTCTCTCTCTCTCTCCCCCTTTCTGTTTGTCCTCTCTCTCTCTCTTCTCTCTCTCTCTCCCCCTTTCTGTTTGTCCTCTCTCTCTCTCTTTCTCTCTCTCTCCCCCTTTCTGTTTGTCCTCTCTCTCTCTCTTTCTCTCTCTCTCCCCCTTTCTGTTTGTCCTCTCTCTCTCTCTTTCTCTCTCTCTCCCCCTTTCTGTTTGTCCTCTCTCTCTCTCTTTCTCTCTCTCTCCCCCTTTCTGTTTGTCCTCTCTCTCTCTCTTCTCTCTCTCTCCCCCTTTCTGTTTGTCCTCTCTCTCTCTCTCTTCTCTC